>NW_015505666.1:310399-312927 GCF_001515645.1 Sinocyclocheilus grahami | reverse complement strand
CTATTAAAATGCATTTAGAATGATCATGAATTCAAGACCTGATGGCAGAAAATTTATATATTTATACCACTTCATATAGTTATTCAATTTCACACGAAGAGTGCCGTTTTTCTCCCAAAATGACCATGATTACAAATGTGACATTGATTTCAATAAACAATAAGTTAATTAAGAGACTTACGTTTTAGACACCATATTGCTTGGTTTTGCTCTATTTCGCCAACAAAAATCATTCCGAATACAGCCACAGCGCTGTTTTGTGTCTCTGAGCAACATGACGGTGTTTCGTTTTTTGAATGAATCAACTGTTTAAATGATTCGGTTCAATCGCAATGACTCACTTATTAACAGTGATTTGCTGCCACCTGCTGGCGGTTTTAATTTCAAATTTCGGCTTTTACTTTTCTTTTCTTTTTTTCTTTTTTAAAATTTTTTTCATGTTTTAAATCATTTAAAATATCAGTATTCAAACTTTTATGTTTAATATATCAAAACATTATTTATGCATTTGTAATTGCAGGTTAAATGCATTCATGTCTTGCATTAAACAAAATACATGTGTGTAAATACATCTAAATGCCACTTCAGATGCAGCTTCTGTGTTGATTTAATTTGCTTGGTAACAGCCCAAATGTCTTATTATTCTAATTCCCTGATTAAATGTAAGAATTTGACTCAAAAGATAATGGACACTTTTAGAAAAAATGGCTTTATAAAGGTAAAATGCCCATAAAATGCAAAAATCAGTTTAAACTTATTGGAAAAGATTCATTTCTATCAGTATGAACTGACCACCACACAGAATATGAAGAATATTAAAAACATTAGGAGTCAGCTGTCTTCGGCAGTCCTTAAGGTACCAGCACAATAACACACTCGGCAAAATATTGTCTAATTATCGTTATTGATAAAATCCCATAAAATATAGAGATATCATTTTTTGTCAATATCGCGCACCCCTAGCTACAACGTACTCATAATTTAAAGTAGTTAAACTACAGTCAAGTTATAGCTGTGTTACAAGCTACTACACTAGTTGGTGGAAGAAGTAGCTTGTTATGCTGTTTTGAAAAACTTGAGCTAAATGCTGAAGAAAAATGTAGTTAAGTTAGCGTCGCTACTTTTGCTTAGTTACTTCCCAGCATTGCAGTACCAATAAAAAGTGGCAGGCAAAAAGAAATCTCAACACTAGGCAATGTAAATATGTAGCTGTAGTTTTCTGTGTGTGTGTTTCTTAACACCTGCTCAGCCACTGATTAATTACTCAGCCCTTGAGCAGTAACAGCCTCCTACACACTGAATCTTTGCTCTTGCCAAGGCCACGCAGTCTGTCAGAGCCCCACGTCTTCAGCTTTATAGTGAGATCTCAGTAGGGTGCCTGGCTGTTGCCTAATGACTAGAATTGTAAGCTGAGGTGGATAAACAGTGTTGTTCCTCAAATGCAATTTGAAGAATCCGGAATAGCAGCAACTGTAAACTCTTATTTTCCTCTTGTGCTGGAGGGCTTTGTTGAAACACTAGCTCCAAAGGGATGTTCACTACAAGTCAATACAAGCGTACTGTGCTTTTGAACACAACGCACGTGTGATAACTTGTGCTTTTTGTGTACTTGGTGATTTTTCGAAGTAAAAGTTCACTGGAAAATGAATATAATGGTAAAATAATAGTAAAATAAAATAGGGCTGTCGCGATTCGTCGACTTTATTCGACTATTTGATTTTTAAAAATCCTCAACTTAGGATGTTCACTACAAGTCAATACAAGCGTACTGTGCTTTTGAACACAACGCACGTGTGATAACTTGTGCTTTTTGTGTACTTGGTGATTTTTCGAAGTAAAAGTTCACTGGAAAATGAATATAATGGTAAAATAATAGTAAAATAAAATAGGGCTGTCGCGATTCGTCGACTTTATTCGACTATTTGATTTTTAAAAATCCTCAACTTAATTTTGCTCGTGTCGACTAACCGGCAAAATACCGGAAGTGGCGCATTTCACAGACGAGAATGTATAAAACAATAATTAAGCATAATTGTGAATTCACAAACGCTACGATTTAATTAAATAATTATGCGATGCAGTTCTAATACAGTATATGCGCTTTAATTATTTACATGCGTGTAGATTAAGTACGTGCGTCACGCAGCGGCTCCCTTCACAGTAGTTCCACAGGAACTGTTATCATTTACATGTGTGGAGCATCTCAAACTCCATCTCTGCATGTTGTTGTGAGTTTGGGTTTATTATAACGTTAATCTGGGAACGCAACATGCGCCATTTCATCAGATTTGTAAGGTAAATCATTTATAAATTCACGCAAACACAGGAGAATACATCGCGGTTTCAAAATAAAAGCTCAAACCCTCACTTTATTAATATAATTTTATTATTAGTAGACTAGAACACGTGGATATGTTGTTATTCTTACACTATAATACTGAACTTTGATTTCAGTGATTTGGACTGAGATGGACACTTGCTTCTTGCATTTGTTGCACTTTTTTACTTTTGGATTTCATTTGGTTTAA
>NW_015505666.1:262560-307237 GCF_001515645.1 Sinocyclocheilus grahami | reverse complement strand
TAGGGCTGTCGCGATTCGTCGATTTTATTCGATTTTTAAAAATCCTCAACTTCATTTTGCTCGTGTCGACTAACCGGCAAAATACCGGAAGTGGCGCATTTCACAGACGAGAATGTATAAAACAATAATTAAGCATAATTGTGAATTCACAAACGCTACGATTTAATTAAATAATTATGCGATGCAGTTCTAATACAGTATATGCGCTTTAATTATTTACATGCGTGTAGATTAAGTACGTGCGTCACGCAGCGGCTCCCTTCACAGTAGTTCCACAGGAACTGTTATCATTTACATGTGTGGAGCATCTCAAACTCCATCTCTGCATGTTGTTGTGAGTTTGGGTTTATTATAACGTTAATCTGGGAACGCAACATGCGCCATTTCATCAGATTTGTAAGGTAAATCATTTATAAATTCACGCAAACACAGGAGAATACATCGCGGTTTCAAAATAAAAGCTCAAACCCTCACTTTATTAATATAATTTTATTATTAGTAGACTAGAACACGTGGATATGTTGTTATTCTTACACTATAATACTGAACTTTGATTTCAGTGATTTGGACTGAGATGGACACTTGCTTCTTGCATTTGTTGCACTTTTTTACTTTTGGATTTCATTTGGTTTAATGAAATATAGTTGAATAAAATATTCTTAAGTAAAATTGTTGAATTTTTTTTTTTTTTTGCGGGAAATTAATCGTCTAGATTAATCGACAAATTAGTCGATAGATTAATCAAAATAAAAATAGTTGTTAGTGGCATCCCTATCATCAAGGCTGTATTTATTTCTGTAATATGGTGAGAAATTTTTTTTTTTTTGCGGGAAATTAATCGTCTAGATTAATCGACATATTAGTCGATAGATTAATCAAAATAAAAATAGTTGTTAGTGGCAGCCCTAAAATAATAAAAATAAACAAAATTTTGCAGGTTCAATTTTGCGTTGTCTGTTGTCAATAGTTTAGCGATATATAAAGCACACAAGTCACTTTCAAACCAAGCATCTTTCTGTTGGTTAACGCGTCAAATCGCGTTTTGAAATCTGTGGGAAAATCTTTCACCATTATGTGAAATTCCCAATCACTTGGAATCCTTTGACTGGATGTAGCCTGCAAAAATTTGCTGAACTATAGTAAATGTCAATCTGAATGTCAGTAATTATGTACATAATTCCAAGTTAGAGATCTTATTCTGTATAAAATGTTCTTAAATCTTTTTTGAATCAGACATTTACACTGGAGTAGGAGACACATTTTAGTGGTTCCCTGAAGGTCTTTCTAAATGCACTATTTGCTCTATAATATATGTCCTTTGCTCAGTTAGCAAACAAACTCTGACTCTGTTGGATTTACTCAGTTGTCACTTTGCCAAAAGGGACATTTGAGGAGATCTATTTGAGATTGTCTTCTTCTATTTTGTTTGTGCACAGTACATTCACATCAAGGAGAAATCCTGGATCTATTTGGTTTGCAAGTAAAAATGACAGACTTGTGTTTGTCAGTGCTGTCCTTTTATTTGTCTCAAAGACACAGTCTGTCAAATGTTAAAATGTTACAGTCACTTCGATTCAGTAGTGACACTGAAACCAATTTACAATGCCTTTTATTTATATTATTATATATATTGTTATTATATGTATTGTTAATATATAATTAGAAATATGTATATGCACACATAAATAATATTATATAGAAATATTATTTATTATATTTTTTATATACTTTTATGAAACATTTTAGGGATGCACGATATATCGGCCACCATATCGGTATCGGCCGATAAATGCTAAGCACCTAATAGAATTGTTTTTCTTTTTGTTGTCTAGATTGTCTCTTCAAGGTGTGTCCTATGAACAGGTACTCTGCACAGAGACAGTTCTGGAAGGCGAAACAGGGGAAGCATGGGAACAACACACAGGGAGATCTCTTCAAGAAATTACAGGTGCCCTTAAAACACCGCATGCTCACAGTAGATATGCATCTTAGTTCTTTAACATCACTGATTATGCAATAGAATTCTACTACTAGGCATTTTGGGATTGCTAATTATAGTTTTCTGTCTTTTCTTCTACGTTTTGCAGCATGCAGCGGAACTGGAGCAGAAACAAAATGACACTGAGAACAAGAAATTGTTGGGAGAGGTTGTCAAATATAGTCGGGTTGTACAGGTACAGTCGAGCTTCCCTCTTCTTATCAACAAATGTTTGTTTTTTACACTTTTGGTTGGACATCAAGAACGTTCTGTTTGTTTTCACACTGTTGCCAAGGCTGCCAGTGCCCCGCTCAAGGACCAAAGAGGCGTTTGACAGCGTGGGTGATATACGGCTCTAGAACCGATAGAAAAAAATGCCTGTTTGATTGGTCACTTTAATCTAAGTGTTTCTATGGGCTTACACAAAAACCATGGTTGCCGACATTTTGCCAAACATATTTGACCCAACAGGCCTCTTCGTTTGAGTTTTGCAGTTGCCTTCAAGGCGACTGACTTGACTGAAATTCGTGTGTGTGTGTGTGGCCTTGTGTTTTACTTTCAAAGACAAGATTTGAAATTCTATATATGTCTAGCATCTGATAATAAACTGAAAGTTTCAGTTTAGTATCAGATTTTAGTCTCACAGAGCCAGACTTTTCACTTTTGAATTCTGACTTGTCCATATTTGCATCTTATTTTACTTATAATCATTCTAATATGCTGATTTGGTACTAAAGAAATGTGTAATATTAATATTTTTGTAGAAACGGTAATACATTTTTTGAGGATTATTTGATGAATAGAAATTTAAAAAGAACAGCATTAATTTGAAATAGATTTTTTTTGGTAATATAAAAATGTATTTACTGTCATTTTTGATGCATTGCTAAAAAAAGAAAAAATCCTATAGACCTCAAATTTTTGAATGATAATGTATGTGGTACAGTTTTTAATACAGTAAACTGTCCTTATATTTTCAGCTTCTCCATATTAAGAGTAATAAATACCTGACAGTGAATAAGCGTCTTCCGGCCCTGCTGGAGAAGAACGCCATGCGAGTGTCTCTGGACCCTTCAGGAAACGAGGGCTCCTGGTTCTACATCCAGCCTTTTTGGAAGCTACGCAGCGAAGGAGACAATGTAGGCTTCACTCCACTAACACAACAAACACTTCAGAAACAATCGCTGTGTTTAGGTTCTGACGTTTATTATGTTTTTCTTTTTTTTAAACATGCAGTGAAGAAATTACTGCATTATCATTTTAAAAAGCTAATCACCTCTCATCATTATATTAACATTTTGTTGTGTTAACTGGTCTCTCCTCTTGTTTTCATCTCAGCAACTGAATCGTGAAGGTATATAATATATTTGGCGCATGCAGTGTGTGTGTGTATATACACGGAGATGTATGCAGCATGCTAACATGCATGTGACATGCAACTCTAACTGCTTGTTACGGTCTTGATTCTTTTTCTTTCAAACCTGAACTATTAAAATATATCCAAATACAATCAGTTCTAGTATGCAAATAGTTTCCAGATCAGAATAGAATTATTAAATGGCATCCAAACAGGTTCAGATTCACTGTTGACATCAGTGGCTTGAGTTCTGAGTGAGATTGGTGTTATATTATGTATAGAGAAAGAGAATGATAAACACTTCACTCACATGTTCTTCACAAACTTTGCATTTACACTAGCTCTTTAAGCATGCAATGGATATTATATCTGTGTGTATAAACAAGTTCTCCGTAATTTTTCATTAGTATCTGCTATTTAACGACCCCATGAAATAGCTTGACAAGTGCAGTTTTCTTTCCCATGTGACAATATACTTTTCTTTCTTAATACCCCATGGCCTTTATTTTGTTGGTAACATTAGTATGTGAATACAGGAATAAAGTATGTATAAATCAAACTAGTTAATTCATAGTTTATAAATTGTAGTCTCTACATTGTTAATGCATTAATAGCTGATGTACAAATAGTTTGTTCTTCATTCATTTTCACTGTAATTTACACATTTTCATTGTTCAGTTAACTCAATTAAGTTATTTTTTTATCCTTCATATCCTAAACTTAACACTAGCTAAGATATTTGAAAAACATTATTTCAGTATTTTATGCTTTTTTTTTTTTTAAAGTGTGATTCTACCGTATGTGCATTTACATACACATCATGAAAACATGCAATATTGACATATTGACAGCATCTAAAATGTAAATAATTTACGAATGAACAACTTCATTGACCTACAAATGATTATTTAATCAATTATTATAAAATTAACGGAATTAAATTATTGGTTCTATTGAATTTGTGATCAATGGCATTGTTTTTATTCACTTAACACAGTTGACTCCTTTACTTAATATGTTAGCATAAGAAAGACATGCTTACAGACTTCATGGGGTCAAGTATAAATGTGTCTAAAACACCAGTTTCTAAACTCTGCATGTCACAGGATGTGATGTCATTTGGTTTATTTTACTGTTGAAAAAGAGAAACAACAGAAACCTCTGTGGTTGAATGCAGTGTTATATATATGTGTATGTGTTTGTAGGTGGTGGTTGGAGATAAAGTGGTTCTAATGCCTGTAAATGCAGGGCAGCCTCTCCACGCTAGCAACATCGAACTCCTGGATAACCGTGGCTGCAAAGAGGTCAGACACCAGCTGTGTTCTCTGCAGCACTGTTAATGAGATCACATGATGAGTCACAGCTTCTGATGCATTGTATTAGAAAATTAGAAAATTGATGTAATGTTATAAATCTTGAACAAGTCATGGAAATTTCTATAGGGATTTTCAAGTTTTGCTTCGTTTTGAAATATATAAGTCTAGATAATACATTCATGAAGACTAAAAAATGCTTTAAACTAGAGCCCGACAGATATATCATTTAGCCGATATTATCGGCCGATATGAGCCTGTCACCGATATATCAGAGAATATGCAAATATATCTCCGAAATGGCGTGACGGATCCACACCAAATTCGGGGGATCCCTTCAGCTCGAGGAACCCTCTCGAATGCGAATCGAGTGTACGTCTCGAGGCCCTCTTTCGAATGAGACCACCCCCGCGTCGATAGCCCCTGGGGTTCGGGAGTTATGGGCGGTTAAATTTGCGGTCCGGCGCTGACCGATCTAGCGATCCCGGGGGGCTACCGACGCGTGGAGGGTGGCGTTCGAGAGGGCTCCTCGAGCTGAAGGGATCGCCTGATCCGCCTGCGCGTTCGCGAGATATTGACACCAGCCAACACTTTCACTTCAGTAAGGAGGTGTTCAGGCAGCAGCATTCAAGCGTTGTCTTATTCGACCGTAAGTGCCCTGCGAAGTGGAATTCACATGATATTCCACCATGATTCCAGTTCCAAGGGAACGCACACGTTACATTCAAAGGGCATTAAAGTGCGCGATACGTGAATGTATATTTATTTACAGAGGTATATTATGTCACACTTCTCTAGTAAGTTTCGGCTGTGTGTGAAGACAGTAGCGCAAATCCGTGAATGAATGTTCCAAAGTGAAATAAACTTCAACGTAATTGAATTTAATTAAAGTTGAATAAACTTCAACTTTACTGTTCAGTGCACTGATGTCAGACTCATTTTGAATAAAGTTTTTTAAATTGTTAAATGCCCTGCCTCCATCATTACATATCTTTGTCACGTCATTATAAGTGTTTGATCACCACATTTGAGTGATCTAATAAATGCAAGATCACTTCCAGGCCATTTGATTTCATAACACAACAAATTACTATTTAAAAAGTATGATAATTAATAATGAGTTTAATTTTGACTTTAATCTTTAAAGAACCAGACCAGATAAACAGGATTTCAATCAATAACTATAAAAAAATGTTTTATTATATATATATATATATACTGTATTCTACATATAGTACCAGTCAAAATGTTTGGACACACGAATGGGAAAGTGTCCAAACTTTTGACTGGTACTGTACTATAAGATACACAAAGAATATCAGTCAATATATCGATATCTGCCTTTTTTTTTTTACTCCCAAGTATCGGTATCGGCCCCAAAAAACCCATATCGGTCGGGCTCTACTTTAAACTAGTGCTGTCAAACGATTAATCGCTATTAATCGCATCCAAAATACAAGTTTTTGTTTACATAATATGTGTGTGTACTGTGTATATTTATTATGTATATATAAATACACACACATGCATGTATATTTTAAAGAAAAATGTTACGTTTCTATATTAAATATATTTATATATATAATTTATATGAATATAAATATATACATGTAAATATTTTCAAAATATATGCTTATGTGTGTGTCTTTATATATACATAATAAATGTATATATAATCGTTTGACAGCACTACTTAAAAAAATTAAAAAAATCACCTGAATGTACTTTTAGAATATTTGCAATAACCTTAAATGTCTTAAAAATTCAAAATATATCGTATGAAAAGTAAAAGAAATGTTTGATTTGTGATATAATTGTTTTTTGAGTTAATAAAAAAACAGTTTTGAGAACTAAGTAGAAATGCCATGAAAAAGTAATGGAAATAAAGATGTGTGTTTTGTATTTCCGGTCTGTCAGGTTAACGCTTTGAACTGCAACACTAGTTGGAAGGTCACTCTTTTCATGAAATTCAGTGAATACAGAGATGACATATTAAAAGGGGTGAGTCTTATGTTGTGGTTTATTAGATATGTGGGGAGTGATGTATTGATTTAGGTTTGTTTTGTATTGAATGTGGTTTATAATATCTCTCTAATCATTTGTCTCACTCTCTGATTCACTCAGGGGGATGTGGTGAGGTTGTTTCATGCCGAGCAAGAAAAGTTTCTTACTTGTGATGAGTACAAAAAGCAACAGTATGTCTTCTTAAGAACCACTCTCCGCCAATCAGCAACCTCCGCCACCAGTTCAAAAGCACTATGGGAAGTGGAGGTACGTATGGTTTTCTTGTTCACAAACTTAAAGTTATCTATATGTATGTAGTGAAGTAAAATGTATCATAACATTTTATGGTTTATAAATGGGATACACACTACTGTTCAAAAGTTTGGGGTCAATGACACTTTTTATAATGTTTTTGAAAAATGTTGAGTTATTCCTTTGATGACAAAGCTGAATATTCAGCAGCCATTGCTCCAGTTTTCATTTCTTACTATCAATGTTGAAAACATTTGTGCAGCATAATATTTTTGTGAAAACTAAATTTTTTAGGATTCTTTAATAAATGAAAAGTTCAAAAGAACAGCCTTTATCTGAAATAAAAAATCTTCTGTAATATTATACATTTATTTACTGGCATTTTAATCAGTTTAACTTGTCCTGGCTAAGTACAAATATGAATTTCTTTAAAATAAAATACTTTATTTATCATACCTGGAACTTTTGAACAGGAGTATATGTTCTTACTCGGATGTTAGAACAATATCATGCTGTACAGAATTAATTTGGAGTCTCTCATCCTGTCCCGTGTGCTTCAGGTTGTCCACTATGACCCCTGCAGAGGAGGAGCCGGCCAGTGGAACAGCCTGTTTCGCTTCAAACACCTCGCCACAGGACACTACCTTGCGGCAGAGGTGTGCATTCCATGTCTACGTTGTTTAGTCCTTCCCAGAAACTCATCTGGTTTTACCCTTCTGCCTGTTTTACATAATTCAGTCATGGTTAAAGAGCTGTTTACTATATGGTTTGACATGTTGTGGTTTGTGTGAATGCCTGTGGTTTACATCTATTTGAATGCTGCACGCATGAAGCTTTTCCTAGAGCAGTAAACTCACTGGTGCGCCACTTGGGTGATTTAGCTGCATTTACTCAACTGACCCTGAAATCAATAACGCATTATCTGAATGCTGACATCAGAAAAATGTCACAATGTATTAGCAGTTCTCTCTGAGATCTCTATTGTTTCTTGTAGACAGCAAGGAGTTTAAGGAGATCTTAATATCAACTACTATATTTCTCATCAAACACTCCAAACACCAGATTATCTGAACTTTAATATTCCAAATAATTTTATGGACACTCTTCCCATTTCCAGGGTTCTCCGAAGTGGAAGTCGTCACAACAAATATAATTTTTACATTCCCATTTGCCCCAATAGCAAATGAAAAAAATCCACGATAGCGTTTCTACGACTTTCCAAAAGAGGAAAAAAATGAAGAGATTTATTATGTTGCACAGAAGAGAGAAAGAAGTCAGATTTGCCGTCACTTCCTCAGCCATTGTTTTAGAAACACTCAAGCAGCAGTGTTAACCCGTTTTCTGTAATTTAATGCTAAGGTAAGAAAACTCAAAGTATAGGGTTATAAATGTACAGTAATAAAAAAAAAAGAAAAAGCTTTGCTAAATTTGCGACGTTAATAACTGTGGAGATGTCATCACAGACTGTGAAAAGGGTCCAGAGCTCTGTACTTCTACTTGAATGTTTTTTTTCAATTATTATTTCTGTTAAGGAATTTTGGAGAAACATCGGAGACAAAATGAATACTTAAACTTTTTAACAGTAGTGTTTACCACATTAAATTGATCGAAAGTGACAGTACTTTTACAATGTTACAAATAATTTGTAATCTTAAAATGCATCAAAGTTTTGACAAAAATATTAATAGCCCAACTGCTTTATTAAAATCATTAGTAATAAGAAATGTTTCTTGAACACCAATCTGCATTAAAATGATGTGATGCTGAAATCTGGAGTAATGGCTGTCGAAAATTCTGCTTTACCTTTAAAGGAATAGATTTTGTTTTAAGGTATACAAAAATAAAAAATGGTAATTTTTTATTTATAATAATATTTTATAATATTGCTTTTTTTTTTTACTGTATTCCTGATCAAATAAATGCCCCTTTTTATTTTTTTTTCCCAAAACATTAAAAAAAAAACCTTACCAATCCCAAATTTTAGAATTGTAGAGTACACTTAACTTTTATAGTCAAGTCTTCTAAACTATAAAAGATCAACCTCTGAAAATTTTCTTTTGGAGAGGTTTATCATTTATTTTTTACACTTTTAAAAGTGCAGAAGATGGGCTGCAGGTGGCAGCCTTCTCAATGTTATTGTCACAGTGGTGTAGAATCCGTCACAGCCATCCACTGTGCACAACGCAGACAGAGGGGTTATTGTCCAAGATAAAAATGATGAAACAACCCCCCTTTGTATCTGTGTGTATTCCATAAGGCCTTCATGAACACTTCTGCTTCTGTTTCAGGTGAATCCTGATTTCAAAGATCGTACCGACAGTATCAGCACCAAAAACGAGGTAAGTCAGACCCCACTTGGATGCCAACCTTTTTGAGTCATAACTAGTCTTGCAGAATTCCACAGAAATATCTGCAGAGTTCCACAGAAGATCCTTTTCCCATTCTTCAGAATACACACATTTTTTTTTTAAGTTTGCAGACTCTATCTTTGAAGTATTAATCACATTTGCTGATTGTGTTGAACTGTATTTGAAGTTTTGTGTCTGACTCTCTGCTGAAGTAAACCGAACCCGTGTTGTCTCGTCTATACAGCATTGCGGCTCAGCCCAACTCTCCTGCACAACTTCTCTATTACGTAATCTGCTTCTCTCCCCTCCTTCACGCTGCAACAGACAGACTCGCACAGCTCCCGTCCTCCTACTCTCCGGAATTTTTTTTCTCTTCCGCCTGTATCTCTCACTGCACCTTTCCGCTGTATTAGCATTCTGCTTCAGCAGCCTTGCAGACAAACGCACTCGCAGAGGGGGCTCCTTACATAATGTCTGAATCTGGGGGTGCCCCGTGAGAGTCTGGCAGACGTGCTGTCTGCTTCAGTGGAGGAGTGAGTCAGAGGAGCTGCAGAGAGTCAGAGCAGAGGAGAATTTATAATGCTGCTCTCCAAATAGCCCTCCATCAAAAAGCTCCGGTGAAAACAGTCTGTGCTACAGATGCAGTCCTGCATAATATCCTCACTGTAGATAACCTCTGGGTTTTTCTCAGAATTTTTTTGCAAGATCTATTTGAGCTGTGGCCATTGTAGGAATTGCAGGTTCAATGCTGTCGATTAACAGTTGTCAGTTTTTAAAAAATGAGCAAAGATGTGTTTACAGTAGCACACTAACATTGGAACTGAATAAATGTTAAAACACACTCTATTATGGAAATGGAGACACAAGACATAAACATTGCAAGTTTCAACATGAGATTAGTCAAATGGCTTGCAATTGTGTCTTGTCATATGCAACCTTCGAATCCTGTTATGACCTTGTAATGCCAGCAAACAGCTTTAACAAAAATAAGCGTTGCATATTTCTTCTTTTAAATGCTTTGCCCCATAGACTTCCATAGGAATTGCATTACTATAAATAGGTTATTTTATTTTATTTTTTATATTTAATTAGATTTTATTATTCAGCAGGGCAGTTTTTGTTATTTTACTGTTATTGAGATACTATTGTAGTTTTTATTCGTTGTTTAAATGAGTTTTTATGTTTTCCATTTTCCTTTTAATTAATTCCATTTAGTCCATTTAATGTTTTGTTTGGCGTTTCTATATTTTTTGTTTTTTAATGTTTATATTGTTTAATTAATTTTTGTTTCAGTTATTTTAGTACATCAATGAAAATGAGAAACGTTTCCTTAGCAACTGGCTTAAATATAATACATTTATTATTTTTCATATTTTAGTAGCATTAATGTTGATTTTATTTCAAATAAAAAAACAATATTTTTTAAGGTTTTAATCTTAATTTTAGTTAACAATAATAACCCTGGTTTGAGGTACTTTCACCATGAATATTTTTCATGTAAAAATAAAAGAAATCTCTGTAGAATAGAAAAATGCAGGAAAAAATTTATAATACAGTATATGAGAATATACTGTATATGAGAATACAGTATAAGAATAAAAATTACATAGTAACCCATAATCACAAGTAAGTATATTTAAAACCAGTAATAATGGTACAGTACATGCAGACTCAGTGTTACTTGCATTGTCATATGTGGGTTTTTATACACCAATGTGACCTTCCCCTGTCTCCTTGTGCAAACCTCAGACCAACACAGACACTTTGTACTCTAAAAAGAAGTGGCAGGCTGACAAGATCCCCTACACCCTTGTTGCAGTGCCCCATGGCAATGACATTGCCTCTCTTTTTGAACTGGATGCCACCACCTTACAGCGGGCAGACTGCCTAGTTCCCAGGTTTGTTCCTGTACACTAAAATGACTTTTAATCATGAAAACTATGAGATTAGAATGAAAAACACTTAAATTTAGATGTGCATTTATTTGTTTAACAAACCCTTTTATCCGAAATGTGGAATGGGACAAGCAATCTACCCTAAAGAGACAAGCTCTAAATAAGCTTCAAAATTGGCTAGAAGTGCAAGCTAAGAGATGTAGGTGTTAAAAAGCAGCAGTAAGGGTTTGAAAGGGAGTAATGATTGTAGAAAAAGTGCTCCCAATGAATTCAAGTGCTCACAAAGCCTTTTTAGAGCAACCATTTAGATTTTAAAATATACTTGTGAAACCATTTATCCAGATTCGTTTTTATTCAAGTCCCCATTAAGTGCTGTCGATATGCCAAATGTACAGTTGGGTATTTCCTGTAGCCGAAAAATCAGTATAATGCTAACAACTCCAAGGTCATGGGTTTGATTCCTTGAAAATATGTCCTTTTTTAGGAATTCCTATGTGAGACTCAGGAACTTGTGCACAAACACTTGGGTGACCAGTACTAACATTCCCATTGATGTTGAGGAGGAACGACCCGTTATGCTCAAGGTTGTTTATTTCCTTTATTTTTATTTGAAGAAAAATTAGTCTCGTCAATGAAAGCTTGTGTAATTTCTCTGTTTATTTGAACAGATCGGCACCTGCCGCATGAAGGAGGACAAGGAGGCGTTCTCCATTAATTCTGTCCCCCTGTCAGAAGTCAGGGATTTGGATTTTGCCAATGATGCCAACAAGGTCTTGGAGATGTTTGTGCGTATTTTGGGGATCAGCAATTTCGCTGTAGCAAATGAACGCAGGTATACGTCACACTTACCTGAAGGCCTTTGAATGTGTTAAGGTGTGGTCACAATGGGGTCACAAACCTTTTTTTTGCACACTAGCATTGTCCATTGTCAATAGCATAGAAATGTATGAAGCACAGCTCACACAGAAGTCACTTTCAAGCCAAGGAAGTAAAATGAGATCACTGATCACAGTGCATTTATATTTTTACGTTTTACGTTATGCATTTATGTTTTTATGTTTAGGTTTACTATTAAGCTTTTGGAGGATTTGATCTTCTTTGTGTGCGATGTGCCGAACAACGGACAGGACGTGCTGTCTGTGGTCATCTCAAACCCCAACAGAGAGAGGCAGAAACTCATGAGAGAGCAGAACATCCTGGCACAGGTTTGCTCGAACAGTAATCTCAAGTTGATTCTTAAAGAATCGTAGATTGCACTGCAAATTTCCGACTGTAATTTTTATGTTTGCAGATCTTTGGAATTCTTAAAGCCCCATTTTCTGAGGTTAAAGACTCGTCCATGCCGAAGCTGGAAGATATGGGGGAGCAGCGCAATGCTCCATTTAAGTACATGCTACAACTGTGTTACAGAATTCTGCGCCATTCCCAACAAGATTACCGCAAGAATCAGGTAAGGAACATCTTCAGTTATCAGTTTGAATTATTAGGGTTGTCCAGTAGACTAATATACGTGTCTTCTTTCTCACAGGAGTACATAGCCAAGAATTTTTCCATCATGCAGGCTCAAATCGGCTATGAGATCCTGGCCGAAGATACAATCACTGCTCTCCTGCACAACAACCGCAAACTGTTAGAGAAACACATCACTGCACGTGAGATTGAGACCTTTGTCAAACTTCTGCGCAGGAACCGAGAGCCCAGGTCTGACCCAGAGATTTAGACATCCACTCAAATGTTTGGCACTAACCAGTACCGGCAGAAAATGCTAAATGAGCTGATGAAATCTTTAAGGAAAACGAATGGATTCTCTGTAATTTGGGACCAATGTATTGGGATCAAATAAGAGCTCTTTAAAGGGGTCATTTGATGTTGCTAAAAAGAACATTATTTGGTGTATTTGGTGTAATGAAATGTGTTTATGCGGTTTGAGGGTTAAAAAAACACATTATTAATATTTTCCACATACTGTACATTATTGTTTCTCCTTTATGCCCCGCCTTTCTGAAATGTGTCGATTTTTACAAAGCTCATCGGTCTGAAAAGCAAGGTGTGCTGTGATTGGCCGATTACCTCAAGCGTGTGACGGAAATGTTACACCCCTACCATATTGTGATGATGCCCTGTCCGGCCGGGGTGATGATTCAAAAACATGAAAACCCATTATAAACGAGGCATTCGTTGCATCCAGTGGGGACATAATTATTGCGCTGCATTTGTGATCGGAGAAATGACAAACAACAGGCCCTACTCTACAGTGCCCAAAAAACTTGCTTTAAATATAAAAAAAACGTACTTACAATCTGTGAGTCAGAACAGCCGGCATTGTAGTCTACTCTACCAGGATCAGGAAACGGTCCTCCATAAAATGTGCTGCACACATCTGAATATTTTGGTTGAAGTGTTCTGGAACAGTGTTGTAAATACAACTTAACCACTGATTTCTAGTCGTGTCCATTTTTGGAAAGCCAAACAAAGTTTTGCTTTCACAACGAAACACAGTGTCACACACGGCGGCCTAGAGTGAGCAGCGGCGGCCTAGAGTGAGCAGATGCCGGGGGCTAGAGTGAGCACAGGCGGCGGGCTTGAGAACGGCGCGGCCGGCGGATTCGACAAAGGAGGCTTGCGGCAACCACATGTGACAACCCCGGGCTGGACTCCGCTTCGTCCCTGGGGGAAGCCGATCCGGCAATCCACAGAACGGCGCGGCCGGCGGATTCGACAAAGGAGGCTTGCGGCAACCACATGTGACAACCCCGGGCTGGACTCCGCTTCGTCCATGGTGAAAGCCGATCCGGCAATCCACAGCGCAAACAAAGGCCAAACAAAGTAGTTTCGCTTTCACAACGAAACACACAGCGCCTTCACGACATGGCGGCCGCAACAATACTACAGCGAGAATAAAAGTTACGCCTTCTTTCTTTGGGTGAACATTTGCAAATCTTCCGAGATAGTGACGTATACATGTGGGGGCGTGTTAGAACGAGACATTTAGGTAGGTGTGGCTGACTCTTAACTTTTATAAAAAATATTTATTTGGATTTGAGACTTTAGTCTTTGAAACTTTACAGATCTTATTTATGCACCAAGAGCTTGTAACACTCCAAAGAGAAAGGAAAAATTTAAATCACATCATATGACCCCTTTAAGACATGTACTGTAATATTCTGCTGGATAAACAAAAATGTATTATATTTTTTTCCAAGTAGGATTTTATTTTTATAATAAGACTCTTATTTGTCCCATTAGTATCATTTAGATTCCAAATTAGTTATATTATGAAATATAAAAAAAATTTATTTTATGTTTTATAATATAATTCATTCCTGTGATGGCTGAGCAGCTGTTACTTCAGACTTCAGTATCACGTAATCCATCAGAAATAATTCAAATATGCTGATTTAATGCCCTAGAAACTTTTTTTTATATTATCAGTGTTAAAACAGTTGTGCTGCTTGATATATATATATATATATAATTATTATTTTTATTTTTTTTTGAAACAGTGATATATTTTTCTTAAGATTCTGTGATGAATAGAAAACTAAAAGAATTATATATTTTATATATAAATATATTTTATTGTGCATTTTTCCCCAGGTTTCTGGATTATTTGTCTGACCTGTGCGTCTCCAACAAAACAGCCATTCCTGTCACTCAGGAACTGATTTGCAAATTCATGCTGAACCCCACCAACGCAGACATCCTCATCCAGACCAAGTGAGATCCTGGGATTAGCTAGATCGGGCTCTTGGACAATGACAATGATGAAGAAACTCTAATAACTCTAATAGTGTCTAATAGGTCGTTTTGTATTATATTAAGATATATGACTGGGTTTATGTTTCCGTAGACTGATCCCACACACAGAGACCTCTCTAGAGTCATCTTTAATCCAGGAGGATGGTGATGATGAAGAGGTATGGCTATACTGGATTGATAACCACAAAGAGCCTCATGGCAAGTCCATCCGCCATCTGGCTCAGGATGCCAAGGATGGACAAAAATTAGACGTTGACATCATCACCTACTACAGGTTAGAGTTCAATCACATATTTGAAAGATAGAGTATTTAATTTCATTTGTTTATTTATTGTTTTATCTTCTAAGCAGGATCTTTTATTATTCTTAAATTGGAGTACATATGAATGTCTATCCATTCTCAGGTGTCAGCTCAATCTTTTTGCTAAAATGTGCCTGGATCGGCAGTATCTGGCCATCAATCAGATTTCCAATCAGCTGCCAGTAGATCTAATCCTCCGCTGCATGTTTGATGACTGCCTGCCTTACAACCTGCGTGCCTCATTTTGTCGTCTAATGCTACACATGCATGTGGACCGCGACCCGCAGGAGGCCGTGGTTCCTGTTCGCTATGCGCGCCTCTGGACTGAGATACCCTCCAAGATCTCTGTCAATGAGTAAGATGGAAACTGTCTTTGCCTCTGGTGCTTCTACCATTATGTGGCTTTATTTACAAGACTGCTTTGTGTTGTTCAGCTTATCTGACTGTAAAATTGGTGAACAGGTATGACTATGAGTTCAGAGACACATCCAGAGAGGACATGAAGAGAAAGTTTGCCCCTACTATGCATTTTGTGGATGAATATCTCAAAGATGTGGTCAGTCAGCCTGATCCCTTTGGAGACAGAGAGAAGAATGAATTGACCCTTGAGGTGAGATGATGTTTGGTTCCGTCAATGGTTCTCACATGTGCAATTTTCCATCAGTGTGGACAGAACACCATAAATACTCTGAAATGACATTGTTTCCTGCGCTACTATTCAGCCAACACCAAATCTACAGTGCGAAACATACAGCCTGACTTGGGGTGCATTTCCCAAAAGCATTGTTAGCTAATTATGGTAGTAAGTTCCATTGAACTCTGTTGGTAGCGACGGAACTTGCAACCATAGTTGCTTTTGGGAAACGCACCCCAGGGTAGTCAATTCCAAAACAAATGACTCTTATAAGCTTTTTTCTTAGTGGTTTAGATTTATTCATATAGCAAGATCAGTGTAGTCAATGAATCACTCTAAAGAGTTGATTCTTTAAAGTGAATCAAAACCATACAAGCACGAACAGTGTAGTCCAAATCTCGGACTGATGACTTTTATAGGCTTTTTTTTAATGATGCAGATTTGTTCATATAGCATGACTAGTCTAGTCAGTGCTGGTCACTCACTATAGTTGTGAGTTGGTTCTTTTTAGTAAATTAAAATTACTGCATGGCCAGTGGAGTCTAATTCTCAAATGACTGATGTTAAAGAGCTGTTTTTTAGTAAATCAAATGTATCCTTACAGCGCAAACGGTGTAGTCCAGTTCCTGAACTAATTTCTCTTATAAGCTGCTTTTTTTTGTGAATCAAATCCATTAATACAGTTTGACTACTAGTGTAGTCACTGATTCCTGAACAAAGGAATAGGCTCCATTTAGTGAATCAAAAACACAGCACAACCAGTGTAGTCTGACTACCAAATGAATTTGATCATTCAAATCTATGAATATATATGCAGCACAAATGGTCCAACTGATTCTCAAACAAATTAGTTGGTTCTTTGTAGAAAATCAGAGTCATACAGTGCAAACAGTGTAGTTCAGTTCTCCATTCTATGATTCTTAGAGTATAAGCTGTTTTTTAGTGAATCGAAATCCATCCATACAACATGACTGCTGTACTTCCTTTGAATCCTGAACGAATGGTTCTGTTTAGTAAATCAAAAACATACAGAACAACCAGTGTAGTCCGATTACCAAATGAATGACCCTTATGAACTGTTTTTTTTTATTAAATCAAATTGCAAACAGTGTAGTCCAACCAATTACTGAGTGAGTGAATCTAAAGATTTGGTTCTATTTAGTGAATCAAAAACACAGCACAACAAGTGTGGTCTGGTTCCCACACCATAAAATGTATTGTATTGAATCAAATTCATCCATACAGCCTGACTGGTATAGTTCAATCGACTCTATTAGTGAATAAAAAATACAGCACATCCAGTGTAGTTGGATTCCAAAAGGGTGTACTGTACTTTATTAGGCATTATTTTTAAGTTAAACTGATTCCCGAACAATTTAATTGGTTCTTTGTAGTGCACCAAAAACATAAAGCGCAAAGAGTGTAGTCCTTATGAGTCAGTTCACATGGAACTTATGTTGTACTTCATGCTCGTGTGTCTGTGTGTTTTGTATTTGTGTGCCAGGTTTGATATTTTTCTTGAGTGTATTATGAGACGTGTCCAGAGGACAGAGCAGAGCAGATTGGCTGCATTAGCTCTACCAGAATACTAATGATTCAGTTTCTAACACTTTGAATTTTAATGGATTTTCGTCTGTCTGTCGCTCTAACAGGTGGTGCACCTGGCACGTAACCTGGTCTACTTTGGCTTCTACAGTTTTAATGAGCTGCTGTGCCTCACACGCACCCTGCTGGCCATCCTGGACATTGTCCAACCCACTTCCACATTTATGTTCAAACTCAACAAGAGCCCTGAGGGAGGTGAGACCCCATTTTAAAGCTGTCTTCAGTGTTTGTTTTGCAAGATAATAGCTGCTTGTCCTTGAGGCGGTGTAACACTTCAGGCTGTGTTTGTGTAGGTAATAATGTCATGCGTACCATCCACGGTGTGGGTGAGATGGTGACTCAGATGGTTCTGAGCAGAGGCTTGATGATGCCCCACTGTCTCCCTGATGCTCAGCCAATCCACGGAAAGCAAATCTGTCTCCCTGACAACGAGAACGTCATGGTGATGGACACCAAGCTCAGGATTATTGAGATTCTGCAGGTGATGCCCTTGTAGACTGTTGCATTTCAATGAACTAAATTGATCAGTTATACAACACAAACTCAAGTTTATGTCGAAGAAAGTTTTGGAGGTTCTGTTAAATGTTGGCATCCTTTTTCATTTCATCTTTTCTATTTATAGTTCATTCTGAATGTGCGTCTTGATTACCGCATCACCTATCTGCTGTCTATCTATAAAAAAGAGTTTGGTGACCAGACTTTGGACACTTCTGCTTCAGTGGCAGAAGTTCCTGTCATGGCTGGTGAGAGTTTCATGACATATACAGTCATATAAATTAATTTCCAACCACACCATGCAGTTGATTAGTTTATTTTTGGTTTCAAGGGTATGCATTTGTGTGTGTATGTTTTAATATTACTGTGGTATGTTCCAGAGCCAAACATTGAGGAGATTGCGGAGAAAGCAGAGAATATGTTTTCAGGGAGGTGAGGGAATGATTTCTTGCAATGTGTTTGTTTTTTTCTGTTTGGTGTATAAAATACAATTTAATTGTGATACCTGAATCACTATTAGCACCGATACTGCCTTTTTTTAAAAGGATTGAAAATAAGTCAGACCGCGATACAGTAATACTGTGAGATATTGTTCAAATTTGGAATAATTGTTTTAATATATTTTAATATGGGATTTATTCATATGATAGCAAAGCTGAATTTTCAGCAGTCATTAGATTACTTAGATTCTTCAGATATTCCTTCAAAAATTCAATGTTGATTTTGTGATCAATAAACATGTCTTATTATTATTAATGTTAAAAACAGTTGTGCTGCGTAATATTTTTTATGGAAATTGCCTTTTTCAGGATTTGATTAATAGAATGTTCAAAAGAACAGCATTTATTTGAAATTGTATTGTAACAATTTGTTAAAAGTTGTTTCACCTTTGATCAATTTAATGCATTCTTGCTTAATAAAAGTTTTTTTTTCTTTTAAGCAAACCAAAAATATTACTAACCTTAAATTTTGATCGGTAGTGTAAATAAACTTTTTTCCCCCATTTTTAAAAATGATCACAAGTTAAAAATTTGAAGAGGCATTTTTTATGTTTTGTGGATTTTTTTTTCTGACAATAAAAAGAAGCAGTGTGCTGTGTGATTGAATGAATTAAAAACAACAATATGAACAAACATGCCCAAGATATCATTACACGATAAACTCTCTACTAGATAACATTTCTGTAATTTTGCCTTTTTTTTTTTTTTTTGCTGCTTTGTCTTTAGGACTTCTATGTAAACACTTGATTTTTGGATTGGCTTCATTACTGATTCAGATCTTGTGTTGTTGTGTTCACAGTGCTAAGGAGAGGAACTCGGTAGACCTCGATGATGAAGGCGGTCAGACGTTTCTGCGGGTGCTTATTCACCTCATCATGCAGGACTACCCTCCGCTGGTTTCCGGCTCTCTTCAGCTCATCTTCAAACACTTTAGCCAGAGAGCCGAAGTTCTGCAGGCCTTCAAACAGGTCTTACTCTCACTCATACTCATAGTTCTTCTTATCTTCTTATCAGTGTATGGAGACTAGCACAGGTTTTAAATATTCTGTTTTAATGGAAGAACCAAATGTTCTAATGGCCAGTTAACGGTGGTGTTTGTTTTGCAGGTCCAGCTGCTGGTTTCTGAGGAGGATGTGGAGAATTATAAGAAGATTAAGGCAAGTCTGGACCAGCTGCGGCTGACAGTGGAGAAGTCTGAGCTCTGGGTTGAGAAGAGTGGAGGTTACAGCAGTGAAGACATTGCTGAGAATCAAAACAAAGAGCAGAATTTGGAGGTGCGCACCTACTGGAGAAACACTGCAAGCATATTGCTAAATTGTAGTGCAGCAGATTTGCTTCCTCTCTGCAGTGCATTGCGAATACAGCAAAGAGAATACATTTGCCATCTTATTTTGTAAGACTTTGATACAGCAGTTAATGTTTGATGTGAATTAATTTTGTGACCCTCATAAGATTAGTTCACTAATAATTTTGTCCTAATAATTAGAGATTGACCAACATTATATTTAATAAATTATGATAAACTCATAATACTGATATTAGTAATAAAATAATCATAATGCACATTAAGTTTTATCCTTGTAGTTTAGTTATCATTTTTAATAATTTTTTGCTATTGTTGTCAAAAAGCAAAAATGTCATTAATTGAAATGAAGCTGAAAATAAACTATAAATACTGTATATAAACAACTTTTAAAAAACCTTAAACTTATTTTAATTCAATTAGTTGCAAAGGCAAAACTTTTAATATTCATTCAAGTTTAATTACTAAACTACTAAAAATAAAAAACTAACTATGACAAAAGCACATAATAAATAAAAAATTATGAAATTATGAATGCTTAAATCCAATTTAAATTGAAAAACAAAAATTTAAAAATAAAAGCTTATTCAAAACATTATATATAATATAATAGTAATATATAAATAATTCAATAATAAAATAAAAGAGTTAAATGGATATCTTTTATGAGACACTAAATTTCTTGATTTCACACCTTAATTTCTGGTATATAGGAAGCAGGTATCTTGAGTCCAGTGCAGGATGGGAACAGTAAACCTCAAATTGACAGCAACAAAGCCAACAACTACAAAATCGTCAAAGAGGTGGGAACTTTTTCATACAGTGTTCCTCAGCTCCAGTGATGAAAAATTTTCGAGACTGAAGAATTCGAAAATACTTTAAAACTTCAAACTTGTGACTTTGTTTCTGATGTAGATCCTGCTGAGTCTCAGTAAACTCTGCTCTCCTGGTAAGAAGATTCGTGTGCAGCAGCAGAGGCTGTTGAAGAACATGGGAGCTCACACTGTGGTGCTAGACCTCCTCCAGATCCCATATGAGAAGGTGAGTGGACGTTCCTTCAGTGCATAAATGATCAGTTCAGTATTTTATAGATTCCACAACCAGACATTAGCGAATGTTGTTCATTAATTCAGAAGTGGTTTAACCATTATATATCGTAACATTATGATATGCTACTGTAAAATAAATCTAGACCTGGAGATTGTCATATTGAGATCCTTATGCTGCCAAACACTTGCTGCTCTGTCTTCAGGGGGACGAAAAGATGGACGAGATCATGTCTCTAGCCCACACTTTCCTTCAGTACTTCTGCAGAGATAATCCTCAGAACCAGGCGCTGCTGCACAAACACCTCAACCTCTTCCTCACCCCTGGGGTGCGTGTCACCACTGAGCTGATTTCAGCTGAGGACGCATTACACGTCCTTTCTATTAATAGATTATTTGGTGTTAAAAGGGAATATTTCATTTGATTCTCTCTTTGCTTCTCTCAGCTTCTGGAGGCAAAAACCATGTGCTACATCTTCAGGAACAACTACCACCTGTGCAATGAGATCAGCGACCGCGTGGTGCATCACTTCGTGCACTGCATTGAGACCCACGGCCGTCACGTGCAGTACCTGCGCTTCCTCCAAACCATTGTGAAAGCCGATGGCAAATACGTGAAGGAATGCCAATGCAAAGTCATGAATGAGGTGAGAAGGACTTTGAATTTAATGTGTGATGGAGATATGTACATGTGTATCATGTTTATAATACTCAGAATATTAAAATAATTTTTTTGCACATTTATTATTAATTATAATTAATAATATATTTTGAAAATAATTGTATTTTTATATCTGTTGTTTTATTTTTGTATAATTTTATGATGCTTATCAGTAATTCTGAAAACATTTTAATACTCATTTTTGTATCACTCTCCACTAATTGTCAATATAGACTTCCCTTCACATAAAAGTGAATTTATGTGTTTGTAGAGCTAAATCAGACATTGTGTTTGTTTTGGGCCGTAGCTGGTGAACGGAGGAGAAGACGTGTTGGTTTTCTACAATGACCGTGCCTCTTTCCCGGTGCTGCAAAATATGATGTCGTCTCCGCGGGAGGAGAATGATGCTCTAGCGTACCACATCACCCTAGTGGAGCTGCTGGCAGCATGCACCGAGGGCAAGAACGTTGATACAGAGCTCAAGTGCAACTCACTTCTGCCGCTTGATGACATTGTCAAAGTGGTCACGTACGACGGCTGCATTCCAGAGGTGATGGAACATTAACCCTACCTGAATGTTCTCTTGAAAAGCTCACCATGGCATATTTGAAAAGTGCTAGAGCTTAGAGTTGATTATGTTGTAATGGTGCTTTTATAATTTATCTAATGACATTAGTCTAATAATGGAGAACAAAATGTTTGCTCATGTACTATTACTGTACATCACAAGTTAAAACTCTCAAGAACATGCACAGTATTGATCCTTACAAAAAATAGATGTTGAAAAAACAGATGGAAATACCATAGTGCTTTGAGATACAGTGGACAAAATGCACTACTATTCAAAAATTTGGGGTCAGTAATTTTTTTAATAAATTAATGCCTTTGTTCAGTTAGGATGCATTAAATTGGTCATAATTGACAGTAAAGACATTAAGAATATAACAAAAGATTTCTATCTCAAATTAATTATTTTCTTTTTGAATTTTCTTTTCTATTCATCAAAGAATCCTGAAAAAATGTATTACAGTTCACACAAATTATCAACCATTTTTAACATTGATGATAATAAGGAATGTTTCTTGAGCACCAAATCAGCATATTCGAATGATTTCTGAATGTGACATTAAAGAAAATCTTAATTTTAAAATATATAAGTAGAAAACAGTTATTGGCGTTATTGTTATTGTCATTTTTATCGTTTCACAATATTACTGTTTTTATTATATTTTTTTATCCAAAAATGCAGCTTTGGTGAGAATAAGAGACCTCTTTTAAAAACATAAAAAATAATGTTCAGATGCCAAACTTTTGAATATTAGTGAATATATATTTTTGGCCACACATTTAAAACGTTTGAATGTCAATGCATGAGATAAAATAACATACCAATACAATAATTTTCAAAAATTAGGTTTGAAAAAAAAATTATAATAATAATTGAAAATTTTAAATAAATATATATATATTTTTTTTTAAAGTTGGCTTAAATGTCCAAATACCTTTTTACGGCCACAGTATACCATGGTATGAAATGTTTACCAAAAAAAAAAAGACTTGGTAGTGCCATGTCCAAAAAATGCAATTAAAACTGAAGGCTTTTTTTGTAAGTGATATTAGCGAGACTTTTTGAGTGTGGTTTTTACATCTTTTGCAGGTAAAAATTGCATATGTAAATTTCGTGAACCATTGCTATGTGGACACTGAGGTGGAGATGAAGGAGATCTACACCAGCAATCACATTTGGAAACTCTTTGAAAATTTCCTTGTAGACATGGCAAGGGTGAGTTAACTGACGCCAACTAACTCTTTCTCTCTCTCTGTTTCCCTCCCTCGCAATTTGTGAGGCGTAATATACAGGCTTAAAGAGCTGTTTAGATCATCTGTGACTGATTTGTGCTTGATATGTGGGTGCTAAGCATCCTGAACTGATGATGATGTTGTTGTAGGTGTCTAACGGCCCCACAGACAGGAAGCATGCTGATACATGCCTCGAAAAATACGTCACTGATACCATCATGGCCATCGTCAAGGGCTTCTTTGGCTCGCAGTTCTCTGTCAGCAACTCGAACCTGCAGGTAGAGTGAGAAAGTTCAATCCACCAGTTCCTCACCTCATCTCATCTCAGTCTGATGTGAAGAGGAGACTTATTTCTCTCCCTATGCTCTATGAATCAGTCATATTAATGTTGCTTTGCTAATCTCTTCGTCAGGCCCATCAAGCAACTTTCATTAAACTGCTGCAGTCAGCCTGCAGACTCTACAACTGCACCTGGCTCAACTCCCTGCAGAAGACTAACATTGAGGGTTGCATCAAAACCCTTGCTGACGTGGGTAAGTTTCACATCTAGCAGTGATGAGTCTTAACCAAAATATAATGCCTCCATGTGACAGAGGGTTTTGGTTTGTGGATTAAATTCTTTTTTTAATGAATGGTCATATATAGCTTCACCATGACTAAAAAATGCTTCCAGCTAATTATTCGATGCTGACATGTTTTTTAAATATTGACCGTCCTCCTTAAGTTTTCTAAATTCCTGCAATTGGCACCTAATGAAATAAAAAATTAAGCAATTTTATGTAAAAGCTATTTAAAATGTATATATATGTATATTTTTGTGTATATATATATGAGTGTATGTGTGTGTGTATATATATATATATGTCATCGGAAGTGTGCTGCGACTATTTACTTTCAGTTTCAATTTAAGTAAATTAATTTAGGTTTGCCATTTATAATAAATGTTGTTTGTAATTAATGCCACTATAGTTTGTTTGTTTTATACTTAAATAGTTAATTCCTGTTCTATTCTGGATACTATTAAATGTAAAAGATTTAAGTGAGGGGAACTGATGTTTATTGTGTTTATAATGTAAATTGTAAAGTGAAAACTTTGCGTTTACCTTTATTTCTTAATGTAATAATAATGTTTTTTTTATGTCAAAGTGTATTTATTCAAGATTTTAATGATATACAAAAAACAAACATCAGCACAATTCAATTTGGACTCTGTGCAGCTTGTTTTCTGGAAAATATGGCCTTCCAGAAAGCTATTATTTAAAAAAAAAGTAACAATAATAGTATACCACATTGCACATCGTCACTGATCCAATCATTACCTTATGCTACACTGCTAATTAGATAACAGTAATAGTATTTGTGCATGTTAAATGTCTTCTGTCTATGACACTGACTACTGCTTTTGATTGGATGTTATGTGTATGTGTTTCAGGGAGTCATTGTGTATCTGGAGGAGCAGTTTAGTCCGCAGGTGCATGCAGAGTTTTCTGTATTAGTAGACGTGCTGCAAAGCCCAGAGATGCTGTTTCCTGAGTCTGCGCAGCTCCGCAGTGAGGATGGAGCCTTCATGTCTAAGTGAGACATGCACCCACATCAAACTAATTAAAGGCGTGCGTCATACGCGATGAATATATTAAACAAGTCCAGTGGCAGTTTTAAAAATAGCCATAGGTATGACATTATAAATCCATGAGAATTTTGGCTATAACTCCAAACATTTACGTCAGCAGCACCCTTAACTGATTGTCTGTTGTATGTTTGTCTGTAAAAATGAGTTTAAAACATGTAAATGGCAATTTGAATTAAATTGAAAATATGTTCATGTTTGTATGCATGTGTTGGAGCTGGTTGTGCTGTGATTAGTATACCAGCAGCATCATATATGAGCTATAAAATGTGTTTATTGCGAATGTGCCTGGGGTTCTGAGTGCCTTATATAAGCAATTATCTGAGTCTGAGCAAGATATACCTCTAAAATCACAGACCGTCTGCGTGTGATTATATAAGTCTACACGACTAGGACATAAAGCAGATTTCCTGTTTTATTTGTCACAACATTTTTGGACCATTACATTTATTGAAATAACACGACTTATGGAAAATTGTTGCAAAAACAATTCAAATACTTACTGAATTGAAAACAGTCTCAAACTGCCAACCCCACAGTATGTGATATTGTCATATGTGGCTGGACTTTTTTCTTTTCGTTTTTTTCTTAAAATCCGGCTTGCAAATCAATTGATTTTATTTACAGATGTCAAATATATGGATTGATTACAATGTAGACTACTGTTCAAACGTTTTGGGTCAGTAAGTTTTTATTAAATTATTTACAGAAATTAATAGAAGGATGCATTAAATTGAGAAAAAGCAAAACAGTGAAGACTTTTGCATTGTTACAAAAGTATCCTGAAAACACGTTAATGTTAAGCAGCACAACTGTTTTTAACATTGATAAGAAATGTTTCTTGAGCACCAAATCATCATATTATATAATGATTTATGAAGGATCATGTGACACTGAAGACTGGAATAATGATGCTGAAAATTCAGCTTTGCCATCACAGGAATAAATTGTTTTAATATTAAAACGGTTATTTTGATTTGTAATGATTTTTAACAATATTATTTTTTTTAACTGTGTTTTTGTTCAAATAAACAGCCTTGGTGAGCATGAGAGATATTGTTTAAAAACATTTAAAAAATCTTACTGACTTCAAACTTTTCAACAGTAGTGTACTTTTAGTCCTTAAATAATTCAATAACTTCTGACTGTTATATAAAATCCAGTTTTGTCATGTGTCTAGCCTGTAAATGGGACTGTTACCTGCATAATCTATTGTTCTCTAGAAATACAATCTCAGCCAGCATTACTCCACTAAACACAAAGAATTATATTCTAAATATTTTAGGTTAAAAAATAAGATGAAAATGTCTTTTGATACATCATTAATTGTATGTATTGATTATAGTTAAATGCATAGTTGCAAAACATTTGTAGTTGATGTGACTGGTCAAGTGGCCACGTTGATATCCTTGAATTATATTACATGTTTAGTGTGAAATATGATGCAATATTTTCTCTCAGGCTCATCAAACACACCAAGAAACTGATGGAGAAAGAGGAGAAGCTGTGTATTAAGATCCTGCAGACCCTGCGAGAGATGCTGGATAGGAAAGAAATATTCGAGGAAAAGGTATGTGTGGTGGGAACTTTCCGTAACCTCATTCTGGCCTTTTTTGCTCACACTTTTTTTTATGAGTGAATATATCATCTTCGACTGTAATTATGAGAATGTGTAGAAAATGTGTTTCTTATACAACCTGCCACTAACAAGCAGTAACAAACAGCAGATCAGCTCAGGTTTCATAGTAAACATCAAAAATGCACCTGCCACCTGTGATGTCATAAGGGAATTAGGGAATGTTGTTGCCATGCCGGTAACCACCAGAAGAGGGCGATAGTGCCAAAACAAAGGCCCGTGAACCTAATGAACCCCCCCCCAACCCCTAGAGCAGAGAGTGCTTATGTGTGTGTATATGCGGGCGTGCGAAGTGAAGCACAGCTCCAGACAATTAATCATGCTGAAAATTCAGCTTTGCCATCACAGGAATAAATTGTTTTAATATTAAAACGGTTATTTTGATTTGTAATGATTTTTAACAATATTATTTTTTTTAACTGTGTTTTTGTTCAAATAAACAGCCTTGGTGAGCATGAGAGATATTGTTTAAAAACATTTAAAAAATCTTACTGACTTCAAACTTTTCAACAGTAGTGTACTTTTAGTCCTTAAATAATTCAATAACTTCTGACTGTTATATAAAATCCAGTTTTGTCATGTGTCTAGCCTGTAAATGGGACTGTTACCTGCATAATCTATTGTTCTCAAGAAATACAATCTCAGCCAGCATTACTCCACTAAACACAAAGAATTATATTCTAAATATTTTAGGTTAAAAAATAAGATGAAAATGTCTTTTGATACATCATTAATTGTATGTATTGATTATAGTTAAATGCATAGTTGCAAAACATTTGTAGTTGATGTGACTGGTCAAGTGGCCACGTTGATATCCTTGAATTATATTACATGTTTAGTGTGAAATATGATGCAATATTTTCTCTCAGGCTCATCAAACACACCAAGAAACTGATGGAGAAAGAGGAGAAGCTGTGTATTAAGATCCTGCAGACCCTGCGAGAGATGCTGGATAGGAAAGAAATATTCGAGGAAAAGGTATGTGTGGTGGGAACTTTCCGTAACCTCATTCTGGCCTTTTTTGCTCACACTTTTTTTTATGAGTGAATATATCATCTTCGACTGTAATTATGAGAATGTGTAGAAAATGTGTTTCTTATACAACCTGCCACTAACAAGCAGTAACAAACAGCAGATCAGCTCAGGTTTCATAGTAAACATCAAAAATGCACCTGCCACCTGTGATGTCATAAGGGAATTAGGGAATGTTGTTGCCATGCCGGTAACCACCAGAAGAGGGCGATAGTGCCAAAACAAAGGCCCGTGAACCTAATGAACCCCCCCCCAACCCCTAGAGCAGAGAGTGCTTATGTGTGTGTATATGCGGGCGTGCGAAGTGAAGCACAGCTCCAGACAATTAATCAGCATCTAGTGGAGAAAGAGTCCCGCTCTGTTACATAAGCAAAGGCACATGAGGACACACTCATAGTGTTGGAGCAAGTAGCCAAATCACCCAGAGCCACAAATCAATACTGCAGAGATCAGACTACGGCCTTGCACATGGAGAGAGAGAGTGAGAGAAAAACAAAGAAAAGGAAGAATAGAAAAATATTAGGAATAAAGAACAGGAAAGCTCTAGCAGATTAATTCCCAGTTGTTGCCTCATAAACATTGACATTATAGTCGTTAGTGGCGGAATGTCTTAAATGTAACACAAGACTTGTGATAAGTTTAAAAGTATAAAGGCACGGTTCCATTAGTGAGATTTCAGCACGATTTTGCATGCAAAACCAGGTCTATTTTCAATGGTATAGCGACATATGAAGTACAGCTTTCAAACCAAGCAGGTTTCTTTTGTTTTGTGCAGCGAAATGTTGTGAATATGAGCGAAAGCAGATGTTACTGCACCTTAAAAGTTGATACGTCTCTCTCTACCACAAAATATATTTTCCATGTATGTTTTAGTTTTGGAGCATACATTCTCCACAGGGTTTGGCTGTGTTTGCTGTGTTGTTGTATTATAAACATTATGACATCATAGTTTTTATGATATCACAGTGAGTGGCGGAATGTCGGCACTTATTTTTGCCAGTTGAACATATTGAATCAGCATTTGTTAAATCAGAATTTGTTGAATCAAAAATTCGCCTGTGAAATTTTGCCAAGCAATGGTAAATGTAACCGCATATTATTCAAAGCGACTCTCTCTATTTAAGCAGTAAGCACACACTTTATAAAGACATTGGTAGATGTCTTGTATTTTATATGTACAATAAACAGATTAATTACAACGTAAAGGGAAAAAAGTTGAGATAAGATTAGAAAGCATGAAGTTTGTGAATGCCTGTCTATCAGTCATGTCCAAAGCAAGACAGCACATAGCCCATGCATTATGTAAACTAAATAGTGAATAAATTACTGTAGAGTGATTCCTTATACAAAGTGCACAACAAATACTCTAAACACGGAATCTTAAATACGTGTGATGCACTAGAACAGACCTCGTTGCTCTTGCCTTTCTCACACGCACATTTGAGAGTCTTCTTGCAGTGGACTATTGAAAGTGCATACTGCCACCTATTTCATGACACCGGCATGACAGCTGATGAATCATCGGTGGATCTGGCTTAGGAGAGCCGATATGATTAGTTAAAAAAAAGCTTAATCAGCCCCGATCCTTGAGATTGGCTTGGGACATCCCTAATTATGATATCACAGTGCGTTGCAGAATGTTGTAAACGTAACATACAAGACTTGTGACTAATTTAGAAGTGTAAAGGTGTGGTCAAATTAGCGATTTTCAGCAAAATTTAATGTGCAAAAAACAGGTCCGTTGTTTATGTCGAGCTGTATGAAGCACAGATCACACAAAACTCACTTTCAAACCAAGCAGTTTTATGTTGGTCAGCGTGATAAATTTGTGTGATAAACTTGAACGTGAGTGAAATTTGTGCGGGGAACTTTTTTATCCTTGCGCGAAACGTCCAGTCGCACAGATTCCTTTTAGAACACCCTCAAAATTTCGCTGAGCAGCGATAAACGTGGCCACACATTAAAAGGGATTTGTTTCGTCTCTCCACCAAAAAAATTTAAAAACTGGTTTGCGCAATTCCACATCTGTATGTGTTTGTTTATTTTGGAGCGTTCGTTCTCCACTGGGTTTGGCTGTTTGCCATGTTGTTGCATCATAAACATTATGCCATCATGGTCATTATGACATCACAGTGACTGGTGAAAAGTCTTAAATGTATTTTAAGTTTAGAAGTGTAAAAGAAGTGTAAAAGTGACTCGTTGGATTTGTTCCATCTCTCCACCACAAAAAAGATTGTTTGCGTAAATCCACGTCCGTATGTGTTTGTTTATTTTGGAGCGCTCGTTCTCCACGGGGTTTCGCTGTTTTGCCGTGTTCTTCCCGCCCTGAGAGTGGTGCTGCGGTTTCATGCAGGCCTGCTCGGCACAGACCGCCGGCTCCCCAGGGAGACCGAGAGTAGGAGGGCGAACGAGGGAAAGAAGGAGGGAGGGAGCGAGCATGTGAGAAGCCATGTGAGGCAAGAGAAAAAAGCGTGGCACAGCAGCAGGCGGAGGGATTGGAGAGGCGCGGTGTCTGCTGAGTCCATGAGGCGATGGAGCAGGGGGTGTTTACGTAACCAGCCTGCAGTGTCTGAGCCAACCTCACGTGGCTCATCATGTTCTCGCTCTCGCTCACTCGCTCGGTCTCTCCCATCATTTAGCTCTTGTTTATCTCAGTTCTTTTTCTCTTTGTTTATGGGTTAAATTTTTCTTTCTTTCTATCTCTCGCCAATGACTTGGTGATTTGGTTGCTGAGCAGCAGGTCATGGCTCACGAGCAGATATAATTGGCCTCTCTCTCTCTCTCTCTCTCTCTCTCTCTCTCTCTCTCGAATGATCACTTGTGTCAGCGTGGTGAGCTGAACGTGAGCATGTGTCTGCACACAATGTACAAAATGTTTAAAATGTCAAGCAGGCGCTGTTGTTCTGCTGTATTTTAGATATGTGGTAATGGCCAAACGGTCACAGCAGAGAAAGCTGAGCACAAAGCTTCAAAGTGGCGAAAAGTAACCGTGTATTTTCCTGTGTGTTTATTCCGTTTTTGACACTATAGAAGAAGTATGTGTAGTTGTGTTTAGGAACATTTGACTTGTGGTTCCAGGGTGTGGTTTTGACTGTTCTAATTTTAATTGATTTATTGACTTAAATGATTTATTCATGCATAATTTTTTTTTGTGTTCCCTCGTAATATTTAATCAAAAACACTAACTTCCTCTAGCCCTCGCAATAATTTAAATATTTTCATGACATTGTCATAAAAATAAACTCGGAATAAAGTTTTCTATAATTTCTAATTAGTTTTTAAATTTCTAATAGTATTGGGACCACATTCCTTGCTAACTACTGTGTAGTCACTTTATTTATCCGTCTCAAAAGTTTGAAAAAGGTAGTTTTTAAAAAAACACTTTCTAAAGAAATTTCATATGCTCACCAAGGCTGTATTTATTTAATAATAATATTAATAATATTATTATTATTCATATTAATAATATTATAAAAAGTAATATTGTGAAACATTATTGCAATTCAAAATTACTGTTTTCTGTTTTAATATATTTTTAAATTTAATTCTTTCCTGTGATGCTTTTTTAAATGGATTTAAATATATTTTTATGTAACAATGTAAAAATCTGTACTGTCATTTTTGATCAAATTAATGCATCCTTTATTTTCTTTAAAAAATAGTACAGTAGTTTTAATAATTACCAATTTGAATAAATTCTGCTTGTTAAATCAAGCCAGATGGTTGATGACGATTACCTTAAGGCACAGATTTAAATGACTTTGGGCGTTAAAACCAAAAGTTCTGAAACTTCAGACCGTCATGTATTGTGCTATGTTTGTGGGCAGGTTGTGTTCTAACATAGTGAACTACGTCAATGAAAACGCAAGCCTGTTCATGAATCCCTCTGGCCAAATTTCCAATACTGGCACAAGCACCAGCACCATTTTCATGGAAAAGGGGGTAATAGATGCACCGCACAGGCTTTGTGTTTTTGCAGAATGTGATAAATGTATGAGGGAGCATGGCTCAGTGTACATGTGAAACCCTTCAGTAAGACAGCCAGGCCACTTCTGGTCCTTGCGTACTTTCTTTCTTTTCCAAGATGTTTCTGTTCATTGCGTCCATCTGTTGTTACAAAACATTAACCGCGGCCTGTTCTGGAGTGTGTTTATTTAGAGTTAATACCTCGCATCTCACGAGTTGGGTGTACCCTTGAAGTAAACTCTCATACCAGTATTTGGTGACTAGCTTTGTGTGTGTGTGTGTGTGTGTGTGTATAAACAGGCCTCTCCTGTTTGTTGACAAAGGAAAGAAAAGCCCTGTTACATAACAGCCTATGCCTCTCTCTCTCTCATCCTGCCTGTATTTCTCTCCAGCCAAGTTTCACACTACCGCCCGGAGGCAAAGCAGCTTTCCAGATTACCAACCTCAAACGGTTAAGCTCCTCACACACATGCAGATACATACACATCACTGCACACACAATGCTGGGCCGGGGGTGGGAACGGGACACGTACACGCTCTGAAATTCACGCATATACATCAGCTCTGCGAGCAGGTCTCCCTGATGACTGCGGTGGAATACGACTGTTTCAGCCCCCACACACAAATCCCGCCAGAGCTCTTAGACTAAAGCCTACACGGACACACACGTTTAACCCAGGGGTCTCGCCAATGCCACATGCTAGCATACCTGTTCATGACTGCTGCAATGAAATAAAGCGAGAGGTGGCATTCCTGCTGCTACAATTAGCATTTAAAATCTTTACAAAACACATTCACAATGCATTTAATTACTGTACAGTGGGGGACAAACAGGTTTGAGACCACGTTGAACGTGTGGGATTCAAAATTTGGATATAAGCTAAATTTTAGGATTTTGAAAAATGTTAAATAAAGAAACAAAGCATAATGAGTAAACGAGTAAATCTTACGTAATCTTTTTTTTTTCCTTTTTGATATAAATAGTTTTTTTTTTTTGCTGCTTATAAAATGAAATAAAATCAAATAAAGACAATTAAATTTTTTTTTTTTTTTTTTTTTTTTTTTTTTTTTTTTTTAAATACAATTTTTTTCACTCTGCACTTTTAAACAGCTCGAATTTTGCATTCCTGAAATTAAATTTTTCTATTCAACTTTGGACTAAAATCTGATTAAAAAAATTAGAAAAATAAAATGCTTGCTGCTTTTTCCCCACTGTAAAAAAAACCTTTATAATTATATAAAATATATATAAATTATATATATATTTATAAATATATAAAGTTATAAATGGCTAGGGGATTTTGTTCCATTTTACTGGAGTGTTTTGAAGTTAGGGCTTGTCCTGCATACACACCATTGGAAAACACCGTAGTTACTTCATAGGATATTTTTAGAATAGAATCTTCAATAAATGGAAAATCCAAGCAGGCTCAGTGGAATTTGCTTAGTACAGTGTCTGAATCTTTCCCACATTATTATTTACAGGCCATTACTAAAGTATTACAGCTCAACTTAATATATAGGCTGCATTTGTTTGGTCGAAAATAGTGAAAACAGAAATATCCTAAAAAATGGTTTTCTAGTGATATCAGAACTCCAACTGTTTGCATCACTCCGCTTGCGGTATTTCTCATGGCGAGTGTCATGGCGGATGCCCAAATACATTCAAAATTTTGAAATAATACTGTGTTTGTGCCATGGAATGTAGTTTTGAGAGTTTTTAGGTGAGAATGTACTTGTTTAGACTTCAAATATGCAGTTTGTTAATAAAGAAAATATCTATTTGAAAATTTGCTTCAACGTTTTCGGAGATGTGAGCTCCAGGGTGTCAGTGGCTGTTTAGCACTCATGAACCCACCGAGAGCAACCTTACCTCGGCCAGATCTTCTGGAATTTGCCGCTAGTTCTGATGTCTCTATAGTGGTTAAACATGAGATATAATTTGTTATGGGTAAATCTAATGGGCAGTCTTTGGCCCCATGCACTACATTGTGCAAACTGTAACTGTTGTAGGGCTGTTTTTCAGGGATTGCCAAGATATTTTGGACAATCAAGTCAAGTCGAGCTTTATTGTCATTCCGCTACATGTGTGGACATACAGTGGAACATACAACACTAGACGTAAGAACAATTTTTAGACCTACATAGCTAACTTTCTGAAGCAGTAGTCTAACTACACATATACTATAAATAGTTGACTATACATACACATAACCTAAGACAGACTATACAAGTACTTTACATAATAACTGTACATGATATTGTGCAGAAGAGGTATTTAAGGTTAAGAAGTAGTGCAATGTGATTTGTGATGCATTCACAAGTAAACATTTGTGTTATCTTATTAAGTCCTTGTAACATGAAGTGTTTATAAGAAAGTGTCTGGTGCGTATAGAGAGGAAAGAGTGTGTTTTTCTACATGTGGTTTGTCCAGCCCACTCACCTGTGTGTAGCACACTCAGAATTGCACAATGTTCTTGAGGTTTTCACATTGAACAATCCTGTGCTTCCATCTTTGTGAGAACAGTTTGAGAACTTTTCTATTCCAGCTAGCTGTGCCCCAGTAAACAAAGCAAGGTTCATAAAGACATTGTTGGGTGAGTTTGGTGTGGAAGAACTTGACTGGCCCACACAGAGCCCTGACCTCAACCCCATCGAACATGTTTGGGATGAACTGGTGTAGGGTTGTGACGGTGAGGAAATTTTCCCACCGGTTAATCGACGTGTGACAACACCGGTAATACCGGTATCACCATGGGGGCGAGGGCAGGGGCGTTCCCTCTTTTCCTCGCTTTCCTTCGCTTTTAAATGGCTTGTAAAAGCTGCGTGCGCATTTTACTTTCACTTTCAAATAGCGGCAATTCGGCGTAAAGCAATTGTTAGTTTTTAGTTCGTTTGAATTTCCCCTCTTTTCCTCGCTTTCCTTTGCTTTTATATAGCTTAAATGCGCCATGCACATTTTACTTTCACTTTCGAATTAGCGACAGTTCGGCATCAATTGCTTGAATGCAACAACAAAATACAACGTCAAACTCAATTTAGCCTATATATAAAACATATAACTTTTATTAACAAAACAAATAAAAATACACCATGCTATAGGGCAGGCTATGCCTAATATAAAATAACAAATAACTTGCATAAAGTTTAAATAGCCTATTTCCAGTTTTGTATACCTAGGTAAACATGTATAATATTTATTTATTTATTTTTATTTAGTCATTTATCAGACACTTTTATCCAACGCGACTTACAAATGAGGACAACAGAAGCAATCAATTGTAGTATTAAAACAACTAAAATTAGCCCAAAACTAAAAGCTAAAACTTTATAAATACTACCTATACACATTTTTTAAATAAAGAGATTAAATAAAAATGACAAATGCATACAACTAAATTGAAAAACTTAACATTTAAATGAAAAACAAAAAATAAAGCTAAAAATAATTAAAAATATTAAAGAACAAAAGGTATAAGAGTATAATAATGATTCTAACATAACACTAAGCCAAACACCAAAAAAACAACTACATATGTGTATGTACAACCACACACACACACATACGTACACACACACACATATATATATATACACACAGTATATACACATTTATAAATTCAATATATATATTATTTAATTTCCATTTAGTTTGTTGAAGTATTAAAATAACTCAAATTAAATAAAACTAAAAACTTAAAAGACCTATACAGACATAATAAATTCAGACATAATTTAACTAAAATTGAAATAATTAACAAATACAAATAATATTAAACAAATAATATATAACCAAATAAATAAGAAACGTACAACGTTTATTAGCAAAACGAGTAAGAAAGCTTGGAGGCTTTTTTACCTTGATGTAAAAAAAAAATCAATAAATGACACAAAGTTAAAGGGGTCATATGATGCTATTTCAAGTTTTCCTTTCTCTTTGGAGGGTTACAAGCTCTTGGTGCATAAAGAAGATCTGTAAAGTTGCAAAGACTAAAGTCTCAAATCCAAAGAGATATTCTTTATAAAAGTTAAGAGTCAGCCACGCCTACCTAAAACGGCTCGTTCTAACACGCCCCCACATATCTACGTCACTATGTGGAAATATTAGCATAATGCCGCCCAAATGTGCACGGAAAAAAAGAAGGCGTGGTTTCAGGAACAGCAGTCGTGTTGATGCAGCCATGTCAGGGAGACGCTGTGTTTCAGTGCGAAAGCAAAAGCACTTTATTTGGCCTTCCGGAAGTAGATGCAATTAGGAATCATTGGTTACGATTTATTTACAACAGAACAGCACAAACCAGATGTTCGAATTTGTGCAACGCATTTTATGGACGACAGTTTTTTTAACCTAGAAGAGTACAAGGCTGGCTGTGGACAAAGGCTATTTAAAAAAATTAAATAAAAAAAGGGTAAATTCCGACTTTGCTATGACAATCTGGCGCTTCTGAATCAGCGACTGTAAGTATGTTTTGTTATTAGTTTAAGTATTTGCTATTGACTGTTCAAATGCGGAGTTTTACGCAGCGCAGAGTAACGCGTCGTGTGTGTGAAGGGTCACATCACAGGAGAGTGAACTGTCTGTCAGAAATCATAGCACGTCAGCTGTCTTAACCACGGCTTGTGTACTGCATCATCACTGTCTGTCACGTGACTGTTTCCCTTTCAGGCTTGAACTGATGGTAAAACTAACGACATTATTAACTGTCTTGATATTTACTTTGAAAGCTGAAGCTGCGATTATGGTAAGGGACGTTACATTTCCGAAGCGTGCTTGTGGTGTTCGGCCAATCACAATGCACTGGTTCAGCTGGCCATTCAGAGCAGACTGCGCTTGTCAAAGGAGGGGGCTTTGTTGAAAACTACGCGTTTGAGAGAGGCAGGGCATAGAGGAACTACAATAATGTGCAGTATTTGAAAAGTTTTTTGAACATAAAAGCATGTCAACATATATTCTGTTATACCAAATACACAAAATAATGATCTTTAAAATAGCATCATATGACCCCTTTAAATAAAGTAAAAATCAGCAAACAATGTGGAACCAATTAAATAAGTAATTAGTAAAAAGTAAATAATTAAAAAACTTCCAAAATCACCTTAGATAAACGGCAAAAGTCAACAGGCTTTTCAAAATCCAAAATATTGCCAAACAGTCGCTTCTGCATCTCGTTTTGAAACTATCCACCATCGTCTTGTCTATCTTACCTCACCTCTTCTTGTCAGTCAGCTCAACTCACTCTCCTCACTGGATAAATGAAATCTGATCTGTGATCCGACTGTTGTTCGGCACGCTGCATTGAGCAGCCGCGTTCAGTTTTTAATTGTAGTGTCTGTTCTTTTACTGAACTAAATGATTTTTATTACTATAAAAAAATCTAAACGACGGTGGGGGTCGGTGACGCGGTGGGCAAGTGACATAACCGGTGTTGCGGCTTGACACCGGTATCACCGTCAGCACTGTCTATTGCGGCAAGCCTAAACTGGTGCAGCGATTGCAAGCCAGGCCTTCTTGTCCAACACAAATGTTAAAAAACTCCTACAGAAACACTCCAAAATCTTGTGGAAAGCCTTTCCAGATGAGTGGAATCTGTTATAGCCATAAAGAGGGGACCAACTGCATGTTAATGTCTGTGTATTTAGAATGCGATGCCATTAAAGGGAGAAAGTCTTGGCCTTGCCTGTAAATCAACAATCTCTCCATACATACAAAGGTAGAGATACAAATTGATATTTCTTTCCTGCATGCTTTTATAACTGCCTCAATGGAAGGATGTGGAACAGATGTTATTAATGTTGGCTGTTTATGAGCCCTTTGCTTGTATATTTGATAGATTTAAGTGGATTCATCATGAAGTTTAATTGTGCATGAGACTCAGCATCTGTGAATGCATGCTGAGTACTGTTTGTGTAATGTGTCGTGTTATTTGTGTGTAACTGCTCACTTCGGTGGGCTCCAAGTGTTCAGGTCTGTCCGAAATCAAGTCTCAAGCATCCATGGGTCAGGAGCTGACGGCAGATAGTGAATCTCACAAACACGTCTTGTGCCCCTAAGGACGTTAGGCGATCACATGCCCCACTTCCGAACGACACCAGGGTCAGTCATCTTCAGGAATGGTTGTTTATGTCCTTGCTGCAGTTTGTCTTGGCCCGGCCTGCAAATCAACAATCTCTCCAATTGCTCTCACATGCAAGGCTAATTTGTTTTCCTGCTTGTGGCACTGTTTATGAGGAGAGCCACATTGAACACTGCTACCTCTGAGAGCAGGTCACAAGGGACCTCTGGACCAATCGCACAGCGGTCAGGCCACTGGACTGGGCGGATGCTTACTGGAACCCAGACTTAGAGACTCTCCCCTTGTCCTCCTGACTGAGAGAAGATAAGTGCTAGGGGAGATTGATATTGGAGAATAGTGTAAGGTGTCAAGGCCATAACCAATGCAAATGTAGCATATGATCAAGATCTTGAAATTTTCTTAAAGTAAAAGAATGTATTCTGAAGACTTTAGAATTGCATAAGGAAATTCACATGTGAATTAGTCATTCAGAACAGTTTTGTAAACCAGATTTAATGAAATGATCTAACTCAAAAGAATAATTCGTTCCACTCTCATGAGTCGTGAGAGCTATTAAGTGAATAATAACTTACATTTTGGCTTCAGAAGACTTGGTATAAAGTGCAAATTACTTTCATACAGGATCGGAAATTTAACTTTTACATTAAGAGGCAATATTTGCCCCCCTTAATTGACTTCCAGCTGCTTTTTTTTTACCTTTTGTAAGGACTTTTTTATAATTACTAAATGTACGTTGGTTGAATTTAAGTATTTCATATAAAACAAAACACAACTTAAATCAATTTACAACACTATAGCCTGCAGAAAGTCAGGTTATTTTAGTTGAAACAAACAAACTGGGAATAATTAAAATACATTGCAGAAAGCAAGCAAGAATGTTCCCCACCACTGAAGCGTGCTGTAACTTCAGTCTAGCACAAGTTCTGCAAACAATCACTCAAGCACACTGCAAAATGAATCTCTTACTTGCATCGTATCTGCACTTTGTTGTTTATGATGAGAAAATTTGTGAGAGCATGTATACTGAACAAAACTGCATTTTCACTGCAATGACTAATCTAAACTCCCCTGATTGGCCGTTGCATTCATAAACTCAAAAGAAATGTGTGTGATTTAGTGGTTATAATGCTCAACTCTGATGCAAAGTGAGCAGATCTAAATAATAAACACTTTTAATTCATTTTCATTTAATTTCATCTACATATATGCAACAGTTTTAATAGATTTAAATTTAATTTCTAATAGTTTTCCATGGTGGTTTTGCATCCTGGGATGCTTTTAAGCTTCAAAAACGATGCAAAAGCACTATAAAAGTGAACTATTTATCATTTCTGAGTGTGCTATCCTTTAATAAATTCACTAGTATCTTTCTCTCATTCTTTCCTGATTTCTGTTATGCAAGATCTCGACTCTGAGAAGATGTGATCATGGTGTTCATGTCTAGACTGCCTGACGAGATTTTAGGTGTATTGATTTTTCTCTCACACTCTTTCTCTTCCATAAATCTGTTCCACCCAAAGTCATACTCCTCCCTCTGCTCTTAAAAATGGGAGTGCATCGTAGAAAAGTTTCAGTCCATTAATTTTAAAGTGCCAATGAAGTTGTTTTGAAGGCCTTTTGTGTTGTGTGAGATGTTTACACAACCGCTTCAATGGATAAAACACATCAAATTAGTTCTCTGGCTTAAATCATTTGGTTGTCATACCCCTCACCTTTCACAGACTTTAATAATATAATTTTATCACTCTGAACATATATTATTGTACTGCAAATGTTTTTTCGGTCAGAAATTAAAAAATATTTTGGAAAAACTCTTATACTCACCATGGCTGCATTTATTTTAATAAATTTTATGTTTATTTTATATCTATTATATATTATATGTATTGTAAGTGTCCTATGCTTAGGACTGAAGACTCCAGAATCCTTTGAATCCTTTAGAAATCATTCTAATATGCTGAATTGGCATTCAATTATGAATGTTTAAAACGGTTGTGCTGCTTAATATTTTTATGGAAATCATTACACTTTTTTTCAGAATTCTTTGATCAATAAAATTTCAAAAGAACAGCATTTATTTAAAATATAACTTTTTGTGACGATATACTATAAAAGTGTTTACTGTCACCTTTGATCAATTTAATTAATATATATTAAATAATGTTTGGTAACACTTTAGTATAGGGACCAATACTCACTCTTAACTAGTTGCTTATTAGCATGCCTATTATTAACATATTGGCTGTTTATTAGCACTTATAAAGCACATATTCTTTTTTAAGTTATATTTATGGGCGATTTCTGCCTTTATTGGGACAGGAGAGTAGAGAGGTGACAGGAAAGCATTGGGTGGAGAGAGAGGGGGGGCAGGATCGGCAACGGACCGCAAGACGGGAATCGAACTCGGGAATCGAACTCGGGTCGGTGTGAGCGCAGTTGCGCTGCATGTCGGCGCACTAACCATGAGGCTATTGGCGCCGACATAAAGCACATATTCTGCACGACCATATTCTACAGCCCTAATTCTATCCAATACATAAACATAGTAACTACCTTACTAACTATTAATAAGCAGCAAATTAGGAGTTTATTAAGGCAAAAGTCATAGTTAATGGTTTGATAATAGCGAGAAATGGACCTTAAAATAAAGTGTGACATACTATTTATGTAATTAATACATATATACAGTGGTGTGAAAAAGTGTTGGCCCCCTTCCTGATTTCTTATTTTTTTGCATGTTTGTCACACTTTAATGTTTCAGATCATCAAACAAATTTAAATATTAGTAAAAGATAACACAAGTGAACACAACATGCAGTTTTTAAATGAAGGTTTTTATTATTAAGGGAAAACAAAATCCAAAACTACATGGCCCTGTGTGAAAAAGTGTTTGCCATATATGTGTGTGTAAATGAATACATTTTGTCATCTTTTTTATACTTTTATTTATTTTTCTCCGTTTTTCCCTTCTCTATTCAATTTTTTAACACATCCAAAACTTGGAGAAGAAAGCCTGGCAGCTGTAACCTTAGAGAGGAGCCCCATGTGTTGTAACGGGAGGCGATATGACCCAAGGGTGTGCCTTGAGGCCTAAGACAAGCCCTGATTTGATGAGTCCAGCAGCGCAGAGCACCCCTCCCTTTTGCTGTGTCTCTCTCCCTTTTATTCTCTAGATCCCTTCATCCTGAGTTCTCCGGTACCTGCATACAGCAGTGGAGGGCTTTTTTTGAAGCTTGCTGGAGCATCCCAGGCTTAGCCAGGCCAGCCGCAGTGTGGCGTGCCCGTGCACATTTTAAAAAAAGTCAGCCTGTCTGTTTTTTCCTCCCCACTGCTCTATCTATCCCTCCATCTTTCCCTCACCTCCCCTTCTCTCTCTCTCTATCTCATATCTGTCTTTTTTTTGCTTTCTGTCTCTCTCTCTCTCTTTTGTCCTCACTTCACCTGCGCAGGGTTTTTTTCTCTGCCATGCAGCAGCAAATGGATGAGTCAGACTGGCACTGCTACCTTCATCTCTCACTTTCCTCCTCGGTCTTCCCATCAAGTCCTGTGCAGAAGTGCAGGAAAGACTGCAGCATCAGGAGACACTAAACTCCCCTATTATAGCTGGTTTTGTAGGAAAGAGAGCAGCTTCTAGTAAAGCATGTCCAATTACAGTGAACAGGTGCAGAAAATGATATGAAGACGCCCTGAATATGGGCAAATATGGTTAATTATGATGGTTTCTGAAACTTAAAGACATAGTTCACCTAAAAAATGAAAAATAATTTAGTCACGCTCATGTCGTTCCAAACCTGAGTGACTTACTTTCTTCTGTGGAACACAAAAGATGATATTTTGAAAAATGTCTCCGTATTTATTTTCTTCCATTATACTGAACAGTGGAAGTCGATGATCGCCAAAATGGTTTGTTTACCAGCATTCTGCAAAATATTATCATTATATTATTAATGTTCTGCAGAAGAAAGAAAGTCATACAGGTTTGAAACCAGCATGAGAGTGAGTAAATGATGACAGGATTTTAATTTTTGGATGAGCTATTTCTTTAATAGAGTGCGAGTGTGTGTGTGTGTGACCGCTCGTCCAGACAGTGGAAGCAGACACAGTCTGTGCTGACTGCTGATGAGTGTTTACTGAGAGAGTGGGAACAGCAACAACACGTGCTTGTCAGAGTGAGAGAGAAAAGTGTCTTCTTTCTGTGGCAGTTTGCCACTCTAGTGTCGGCGCATGCATGGCCACACAGCCACCCTGGGTTTCATTATCCTCCTGGGTGACACAGTGTGGAAGGGTGAAGTCAGTAGAATGTCATGTTCTGTCCACCACCTTACTCCTTTCCTGGCCATCCACAGGGTATTCATGAATAGTTATTTGCTATTTAATAGTCAGTTGCAGGTGTTGTTAGCAGGAGGGACATTGTCGTTCTGACATTTGAATGGACAAAATTTGTAGAATGTATTGTGCAGTTTGAGTTATCAATATTTTAGTCTATTTTTTTCAGAAGGGAAATAATGTAAGTTAATATTTAGAAGTAAACTAACATTTTGATGACCTCAACATTTTATTTTATCCAATTTTTTTATTGTTAATAATTTTATTTTATTTCATTTCATTTCATTTTTATTTTTATTTTTTTAAATGATAAAATAAAATAAATTTCAGTTTTTAATTTTAATTTAATTTTGATTTGTTTTTATTAATTAATCTTTTTTTATTTGAGCCATTTTATTACTTATGGTTTTTAATTTTATATTCCTTTTAGTTTTTTATTTATTTATGTCACTATTCTATTTTATATTTTAATTAGATTTTTTTATTTTATTATTTTGTTGTATTTTATTTTAGATTGTTTTATTAATTTTTACATTTTTTATTTAATTGTTTTTATTTTATTTTTAATGTTTTTCAATCAGTGTTTGGTAAGTTACTCTCAAAAAGTAATTAATTACTAGTTACTAATAATTACAAATTAATAATAAATTAAGGAATGTTATGGGTTCAGCTATATTTTATTATATTAATTAAGGTTATTATTTTCTGTGTTAATTTTCTGCCTCCTCAGTGTTTTTTTTTGTTTTTGTTTTTTTACAAGTGGAGCTGGGGTTGAAATGTTAGTGATAAATTCATAAAAGATACATTTTCTAAGATGGTCTCAAACATTTTTTTTTTTAGATTTTTTAAAAGTTGGCTCACCATATACATCCCCTCGCCCAACTTCTGCTCATCTCATACCTGACTCAACAGTGTTCTGTGTGTGTACATAGGTGGTTCTCCAGGACAGGACTCTGATAAGCCAGGCACTAGCGTAGTAGACATCCAATGTGCTCTGGACAACGTTGGAGCATCCGAGCTGGTCATCGACCTCATCGTCAGCACTAAGAACGACCGTATCTTTGAGGAGAGCATTTTACTGGGCATTGCACTCCTGAGAGGAGGAAATACACAGATTCAGGTATAAACAGGACACACATTCACAACGGGACATCTGTAAGATTCAGGTGATGTCATTTTTAGTGGTCGACTGATAATGTTTTTTTGATAGCCGATGCCGATATCTTGGAAAGCAGGGTGGCCGATATAAAGCCGATATAATTGTATTTATTTTAATTAATATTTAAGAAATTTGAAATAATTTGAAAATGGATTAAAAATAAATTTGTAAAATAAACATACTTATACTTTAGATGACAAAGTATTTTCCACAAATAAATACATATTTGATAAAAATATAATTAAAAAGGAAGTAAACTGTAACCAACAGAGCACTCAGTATTCTGGGAAGTTTGTGTGCATTGGGAATCATATTTTTTCAAATAAAGCCAAGGTAACACTCATTTTACAAACAGCACAAAGTGAAAATGACATTGATATGACAGTGGGCAAATGCATAAAGCGCAGCATAATTTGAAATCACGAATTTAATTTTTGAAGCATTCAATTAGCACAGACCAAAAGTCACGCAGAGAACACACTTCACAAGATCGCACAACAAGTTTGCAAGGTTTGTGAAATTTTATTTTCATTAGCCATTCAAAGATTTGTTTAAATAATGTAAATGCATATTTGCTGAATGCTGACGGCAAACGAGAAAGTATTATAATGTTTGCCTTTCTATTACTAATAATATAAAAACAATTGTTATAATACTATTTGTATACATTTTAAATCCTTTGTTTAACAGTTCTATCGGATTATTAGACAGACTTTTATCCCTATTAGACAGAACAGTTAACGACGAAAGCGAACAAGAGGGAGAACGTGAGCACTGTATGCTCAGGCGCTGCCGCTCTCAGCGCCGTCAAAATAAAAGTCCCGCCTCGAACGCATCGGCCAAACAGAAAAACTTATCGGCCAATGCCGATATTTGAAAAATGCCAAATAGGCCATATATCGGTCGACCACTAGTCATTTTCTGCATGTCTCCCTGCAGAACTCTTTCTACAGTCAGCTGCACAAGCAGAAGAAGTCTGAGAAGTTCTTCAAGGTCTTCTATGATCGAATGGAGCTGGCGCAGAAAGAGATCCGCTCCAGTGTGTCAGTCAACATGTTTGAGCTCAGCTGCAGGAAGAGAGAGGAGGAGGGCGAGGGCTCTGGAATCAGACATAAAAAAGGTATACGTCCACTTTCTCTCAGGTTCTTTCTGTCTAAACATGAGAAAAAGATTTACAAAAGCATAGTGAATATTAAAACGGTAAAGAAATGTTTCAATGTATTTCACCCTAATAGCAAAAGAACAATATAAACAATAATAATTAAAAGGCACAGTATGTAAGATTTTAGTAATAAAATATCCAAAAACAACTTGCTCAGTGTAATATATTTCATGGAGTTCTGTACTTACGTTATCCCAAAAGTTCCCAAGTATTTGTAAATATGAAATATTGAACATGATTCGTGAATTCCATGATGGTGAAAACGACATCTCCCATCGTTCCATTCTCCTTCATAGCAAAGGGCAAAGGGAGCGATGTAATTTCCTCATTATCTTCAGTTGGGATATTCCCATAACAACGCAGCACGGTGACTACATAATGGCACGCATGTGCCCTGCTCACTCCAAGGGGATAGGAATTGATCACTTCCATTTGGAATTTGCC
>NW_015505666.1:237949-261667 GCF_001515645.1 Sinocyclocheilus grahami | reverse complement strand
AGTACACTGGCGGGAACAGCTCTTCCTCTGGAGGTACGTCTCATAAATGACCATCAGCAAAAGCACTGTTGGCTCACCATATACATCCCCTCGCCCAACTTCTGCTCATCTCATACCTGACTCAACAGTGTTCTGTGTGTGTACATAGGTGGTTCTCCAGGACAGGACTCTGATAAGCCAGGCACTAGCGTAGTAGACATCCAATGTGCTCTGGACAACGTTGGAGCATCCGAGCTGGTCATCGACCTCATCGTCAGCACTAAGAACGACCGTATCTTTGAGGAGAGCATTTTACTGGGCATTGCACTCCTGAGAGGAGGAAATACACAGATTCAGGTATAAACAGGACACACATTCACAACGGGACATCTGTAAGATTCAGGTGATGTCATTTTTAGTGGTCGACTGATAATGTTTTTTTGATAGCCGATGCCGATATCTTGGAAAGCAGGGTGGCCGATATAAAGCCGATATAATTGTATTTATTTTAATTAATATTTAAGAAATTTGAAATAATTTGAAAATGGATTAAAAATAAATTTGTAAAATAAACATACTTATACTTTAGATGACAAAGTATTTTCCACAAATAAATACATATTTGATAAAAATATAATTAAAAAGGAAGTAAACTGTAACCAACAGAGCACTCAGTATTCTGGGAAGTTTGTGTGCATTGGGAATCATATTTTTTCAAATAAAGCCAAGGTAACACTCATTTTACAAACAGCACAAAGTGAAAATGACATTGATATGACAGTGGGCAAATGCATAAAGCGCAGCATAATTTGAAATCACGAATTTAATTTTTGAAGCATTCAATTAGCACAGACCAAAAGTCACGCAGAGAACACACTTCACAAGATCGCACAACAAGTTTGCAAGGTTTGTGAAATTTTATTTTCATTAGCCATTCAAAGATTTGTTTAAATAATGTAAATGCATATTTGCTGAATGCTGACGGCAAACGAGAAAGTATTATAATGTTTGCCTTTCTATTACTAATAATATAAAAACAATTGTTATAATACTATTTGTATACATTTTAAATCCTTTGTTTAACAGTTCTATCGGATTATTAGACAGACTTTTATCCCTATTAGACAGAACAGTTAACGACGACAGCGAACAAGAGGGAGAACGTGAGCACTGTGTGCTCAGGCGCTGCTGCTCTCAGCGCCGTCAAAATAAAAGTCCCGCCTCGAACGCATCGGCCAAACAGAAAAACTTATCGGCCAATGCCGATATTTGAAAAATGCCAAATAGGCCATATATCGGTCGACCACTAGTCATTTTCTGCATGTCTCCCTGCAGAACTCTTTCTACAGTCAGCTGCACAAGCAGAAGAAGTCTGAGAAGTTCTTCAAGGTCTTCTATGATCGAATGGAGCTGGCGCAGAAAGAGATCCGCTCCAGTGTGTCAGTCAACATGTTTGAGCTCAGCTGCAGGAAGAGAGAGGAGGAGGGCGAGGGCTCTGGAATCAGACATAAAAAAGGTATACGTCCACTTTCTCTCAGGTTCTTTCTGTCTAAACATGAGAAAAAGATTTACAAAAGCATAGTGAATATTAAAACGGTAAAGAAATGTTTCAATGTATTTCACCCTAATAGCAAAAGAACAATATAAACAATAATAATTAAAAGGCACAGTATGTAAGATTTTAGTAATAAAATATCCAAAAACAACTTGCTCAGTGTAATATATTTCATGGAGTTCTGTACTTACGTTATCCCAAAAGTTCCCAAGTATTTGTAAATATGAAATATTGAACATGATTCGTGAATTCCATGATGGTGAAAACGACATCTCCCATCGTTCCATTCTCCTTCATAGCAGCAAAAACTTACATATTGTGCCTTTAAGGAAATCTAGACTGCCTTTTTGTTGATTTTAATAATGTATTGATTGATTTGATATTTATTTATGCATTTATTTAGCAGACTAATGACGTGTGTGTGTGTATATATATGGGTGTAACAGTACGCGTAACACAGGCAAATTCCAAATGGAAGTGATCAATTCCTATCCCCTTGGAGTGGGGACTTTGGAGTGAGCAGGGCACGTGCGTGCCATTTTGTAGTCGTTTGGAATGCACTTGGCAAAGGGAGCGATGTAATTTCCTCATTATCTTCAGTTGGGATATTCCCATAACAACGCAGCACGGTGACTACATAATGGCACGCATGTGCCCTGCTCACTCCAAGGGGATAGGAATTGATCACTTCCATTTGGAATTTGCCTGTGTTACGCGTACTGTTACACCCATATATATACACACACACACGTCATTAGTCATTCCCATAACAACGCAGCACGGTGACTACATAATGGCACGCACGTGCCCTGCTCACTCCAAGGGGATAGGAATTGATCCCTTCCATTTGGAATTTGCCCGTGAACCGTTTGGTACACGATATGTGTACCATTACACCCCTATATATATATATATACACACACACACACATACATACATATACATATATAAGCAAAGATTATTTGTGACAATTATTTGACAGCCCAAGATTCATGAACGTGACATACCTTAATTTATCACAAACAAGTGTGCCTTAATGCATAGCTGTTCATGTGAGTGCAGTTCTGGCCTGAGGCAGCGTAAATGAAGAGACTATCAGGCATATGAATAGTATCTGTCCCCATTTCAACTGCTGCGTCATGTGAGGGGTCGCTGCCACCTTATCAAAGACCTGCTTGTTCTTTTTAACACTTCATCGAAAGAGAAAAGATTTCAAGTTCACCTCGTGTAATGCATGAGAAATGATCATTTCATAAAGAGAAATATTGTTGACCACTCAAGTTTTGAATAAGCTTCAAATGTGCCTAAATATACATCCAAAAACTAAAAATAATATTTTCTCTCGATATCAGTACCTACAATGTGCTGTGGATGACTTTGAATAGATGTATCAATTCTCTAGCACGTTGTAGAGGACTCAATCAGTACATTGTCCAAAAATGTGTGATTTATTGAAGGAAAATAATAGTGGCAGTTGCTTACTATAAACATTGAGGGGAACACGTTCTCTAAATATTCAGGATGTTAGTCGATCATTATGGGTCTTTATGAGTGAATCATTGATTCATTCCCTTAAGTAATTCATTTGACTGACTCAACAGTGATTCATTCTGGAACACACTTGGTTTAATCATTTGCCTGGTGAATCATTTGATTGATTCAAAAATACTGATTTGTTCAGCAACGAACCACAGTGAATTCAATTCAAGTTTATTTGTATAGAGCTTTTCACGATACAAATCGTTGCAAAGCAGCTTTACAGAACATTAAGTTTCTACAATTTATTTAGTAGTAGCTTGTCAGTGGTGACTGTCAAATTGATGTACATATGGCAGAAATGTACGGTAAAATTCAGTTAATGACGTAATCAAACAGACAATAAACACTATTAACAGCAATGATTGTATGTTGCAATCAAACTTGTAGCAAAATTTGGTAGTTTTGGTTGTTTCAGGGTTGGCGTCATCTGAGGTCCTCTGAGGGGTTTGCATCATCTCTTCTCAGGTGTTCGGTCATCTCAGGTCTTTGTAACGGCTGTCAATCCCGTGGCAGAAACAGAGAAACAAATAGAGACATAATTAGCATAGCTGCTGTTCCAACCAAGCAAAAATTATTTGTTCAATGCTTGGCCAAAGAGATGTGTTTAATCTAGATTTAAACCGAGAGAGTGTGTCTGGAATCATAAAGGCTATTCCAGAGTTTGGGAGCCAAATGTGAAAAAGCTCTACCTCCTTTAGTGGACTTTGCTATCCTAGGTACTACCAAAAGTCCAGAGTTTTGCGACCTTAGGGAGTGTGATGGATTGTAGCATGGTAGAAGGCTAGTTAGGTACGCAGGAGCTAAACCATTAAGGGCCTTGTAGGTAAGTAATAATATTTTGTAACTGATACGGAACTTAATAGGTAACCATTGCAGAGACTGTAAAATTGGGGTAATATGATCATATTTTCTTGACCTGGTAGTAATTTAAAGTTTTATCTGGTCTTGTTGAGATATATAGTTGAGTATCATCAGCATAACAATGGAAACTAATTCCGTATTTTCTAATAATATTACCAAGGGGTAACATGTTTATTGAAAATAGCAGAGGACCTAGGACAGATCCTTGTGGCACTCCATACTTTACTGGTGATAATTGAGATGACTCCCCATTTAAGTAAACAAAGTGGTAGCGATCGGACAGGTAGGATCTAAACCATCTTAAAGCCTGCCCTTGAATACCTGTATAGTTTTGTAATCAATCTATGAGTATGTCATGATCTATAGTGTCGAATGCAGCACTAAGATCAAGTAAAACTAGCAATGAAATGAAGCCTTGGTCTGACGCAAGAAGAAAGTCATTTGTAATTTAAATTAAATTTAAATGAAATTCTTCATAGAGATCATTTTTTTGCAAGAAGGAGCACAATTGAGCAGACAAGTTTTTCTAAAATTTTAGACATAAACGAAAGATTTAAAATGGGTCTGTAATTTGCCAGTTCATTAGGATCTAGTTGTGGTTTCTTAATAAGAGGCGTAATAACCTCCAGCTTGAATGGTTTTGGGACGTGACCTAAAGATAACGATGAGTTAATAATATTGAGAAGCGGTTCTTCTGCTACAGGTAACAACTCTTGTAGTAATTTGGTGGGTACAGAATCTAATAGGCATGTTGTTGGTTTAGATGCAGTGATAAGATTATTTAGCTCATCCTGTCCTATATTTGTAAAGCACTGCAGTTTTTCTTTGGGGAAAAAACATTTAACAAACCAACTCGATCAATTACACTGATTCATTTAGAAACGGTATTAATGTGTGTTGATTGGAGACCTGCAACCATTAATTCTCCTGTGGCTTTGTTTGAAACTGTTGACATAATTTCAATATTGTCTAAAGTTTAAATATGAACCTCATGTTATTGTATGAAATCAATATCAATATTATGCTTATGACCGAATCACAGCTCTTAATTGTGTGATATTACTGTACCTAAATGTATTTTGTCAGTAGTGCAAACAGTAACTAGTATGAATAACAACTTCAACAAGAATTTCAGTTGAATTTTAAATAATGTACTGCAAATGTTCATAAATATTAGTTTACATCTCATACAGAAGTACTAAAATTACTAAAACTAAAACTGAAAAAAGGCATTAAAGCTAAATAGAAAGATAATAAATATAAAAAGCACATGAAAATACTACAATAAAAATCAAAACTGATCATATAAAAGCTAATTTAAAAAATGTATAAATACTATAAAAATATGTAAATAATAAAGTAACACTGATCCAGTAAAAACTATAAATAACAGTTTAGTAATCTCAAATATCTTGTGTCCTATGAAGTTCGAGACTCCTTGCACCTCAGAGAAGACATTCGGGGTCAGCTTAAAGACGCCTCCTCGGTCACCTCCAAAGCCTACAGCACCTTTCGCCGGGACGTGGACCCCGAGATAGAGCCGATGGGATCGGGAGTGGATGGGATGGAGGAGGTGGTGGAGGAGACCCAGATGAGCCAGGCCATCGCCATCATGAAACCCATCTTACGTTTCCTTCAGCTGCTCTGTGAGAATCATAACAGGGACTTGCAGGTGATGCAATTCATTTTTATTGGTCTGGTTTTGTTCAGCTGTAGTTTGTTTTGGCTATTAATCATTTTAGTGTATTACTTGTGTTAAACACCGCAATGTGAACTGGTACATGGTGTGCTTAGAAGTCAAATCCATTGATGCTGCCTTCACCGTGTCAGCAAATCAGAGGGCTTTAAATAAGTGTGTTCCATTGTGAGAAGAAAAATCGCCTTGATGTTTGAAAAGTAAACATGTTTTGCTGTGGAGATCAAAATCTCAAGCGACCTAGTATGGACGAGTCTGTCTGAATAGAGATACCATTTACTGCCACTCAGGACTTAACTTGTGTTGTTTGTCCAAATCTTTTTGTTCTTTTGTATACAGAATTTTCTGCGAGATCAGAACAACAAAACCAATTATAACCTGGTGTGTGAGACGCTGCAGTTTCTTGACTGTATCTGTGGCAGTACGACAGGAGGACTGGGGCTGCTGGGGCTCTACATTAATGAGAGGAATGTGGACCTGGTCAAACAGACACTAGAGACCATCACAGAGTACTGCCAGGGACCTTGCCACGAAAACCAGGTATTGAAACGGCATCCTTTTTGGAAAATGGGGACAAATCTTATTCCACATGGAAAACTGAATCCGAGGGTAACACTTTACAGTAACAGTACATGAATAATATGTACTAATACCTGATTTAAGTATGAGGTAATGATGAGTTAAGGCATGTTCTAATCAAGAACCTTAACTGTGACATGAGTCATATGAATTAATGTGTGAAAACTTTCCCCAAAGTGTTAATTAATACAATAACTTACAAACATGTAGTCAAGGTGGTCATTATTCTCACATAAATTCATATTATGTCATACTTGATGTTAGTTTTTGATTAATATATGTTTTAACTCATCCTTAGTTCATACTTATTATTAATGATTATGTAATAATAAGTCATTTTAATCTCTTAGTTTAATGCCATACAGTGCTGTTATTTTGTCTGAGACTATTGAAAATTGTAGAAATGTAATAAAAGTGTAATAAAATAAAAGAATAAAAGTGAAATAAAATATAAATATTTCATGAGAAACTTAAAAATAAATTAAAATAAAGTACTAAAATTACTAAAACTAAAACAAATATAAATATATATATATAAAAAAAAGACAAGCAGATAAATAATTGCTAAAACTTAAAATGAAAACTGAAAATATAAAAATAAAAGCTGTTCAAAATATAAAAAAAATACTATAATGATATCTAATAATAATTTAGAACCAGGCCATGGAAACCCAGGTATTGAAACATCATACTCATTGGAAAAAAAGGGAACAAATCTGTTTCCACAGATTGGTATCATAACTGAACATATTTCTAGCTTTATTAATGGTTATGCAAAAAAAAAGTATTTTCTATATATCTAAGACTTTGTTTGGGATCATAGATTGTGTATTTCCTCCTCCGCAGTCATGCATAGCCAGGCATGAGTCAAACGGCATTGACATCATCATCGCTCTCATTGTGAATCCAATTGATCCGCTGGGGAAGAACCGACTTGACCTTGTGCTGGAGCTGAAGGTACTTATTTGTTGCATTTACTCACGTAGTTTGAATAAGAAAGCAATTGATGTATAATGCAATTTTACAGATAACAGAATGTTCTGAAGCATTGCAAATTTTTGATTTGGCATGTAAAAGCATATGCACATTTATCTCCAGGAGGAAAATATGCAAACATTCTTTACTTCACAGTAATTTAATTAAAAAAATGCTCTCATCTTTGCCATGAAAAATCAGAACAATGCATCTGAACTTCTTCTGGCCATCATGGAAAGTCGTCATGACAGTGAGAATGCAGAGAAGATCCTGTACAAGATGAGACCCAATGAACTGGTGAGCTAATATTATGCAATAGTACTGCTGTTATGTATATAGTTAATGAATATAGTTTACATCATCTCTTATCAGCCAAAACATGCCTGTTCTTTGCCATAATTAAAGTGATGATCTGGTGTCACATCTATAGATTGACGTGATCAAGGAGGCTTACGTTCAAGGAGAAGAGAGTGAGATTGATCAAGAGACATCAGATCAGACCAGACCTAAAGATGTTGGCCACAACATCTACATCCTGGCCCATCAGGTAAGATTTAAATGCTCACTGCAAAACACTGTGCACTTTACCAGTGATTCTCACCTTGGTCTGTATGTGTATGTACATTAGGGGGTACTTGGGAGGCTTTGTTAAACCTTTAAAATTTAATATTTGGTAGACAACTGATTGTGGTTCATCACATGAATTTTCAGTTTATTTTTTAAGGAAAGTGAATGAAATAATGTGTGTGGGGTTTATATTTTTTCTGTACATGACACTCATAAGCCCTATTCGGATGGTAATTGTTTCTCATGTGAACATCTGTAAAAATACATGTACAAGGCACCTCAGTGATAAAACTCATGGATTCAGATGGCAATTTGTTCACAGAGAAATGAGTTCTGAGATCCTGCGAACCTGGTAACATGTTGCTCATGTGGCCAGTCTTTCTTCTTTTTGTTCTTAACAGTTCCCGTTCACTGTAGTGGTGCAGTTGTTATATACTGTTCTAGTAGCATTTCAGTAATAAATATGCATGCAAATTACAGCGTAGTTACTGTACAGTGTTTGGCAGTGGTCAAAAAGGATTTAAACAGTGAATTTTGAATTTATATCTTCTTGTAAACTCAGAGATGTGGATTCGGTTAAGTTAAATTACCACAAAACCTTGGTTTTTGTCAAAAAACAGTAGGTAATTCGGCCAGGGATTTTTGCACAGTTGATGAGAGAAAAGCACAGACGATCTGGATTCAGAATGCAATAAAATTATTGATAAACTACCAGTAATTTGGAGCACTACCATTGACAAAGCACCTTTACATAGAACAATAATATAGTGCTCCAATCTGTTCTTAAAGTAATGGCATAAAATACAAAAACAATTATGCAAGCGAATCGTGCCCACAGCTAAAGTTTAGCTGCTAAACTGTAACGTTAAACACTTAAAACAGTAATGGTGGATAAGTTAGCCGAGTGCTATATGTCTACTGTAATGTTTGAAGAACGCCAGACAAAAGATGCTGTGTCTTAACTTTTAATCAGAATGCAGAACAGCTGTATCACAGGCGCAGCAGCCTAACTAACTCACTCGTCTCTCCCGCATTAACCCTATAACTGCCGGTGCAGCAAAATAAACTGCAATTTCACATTGATTATAAAGTCTGTGCGCTACACTACGTTCTTTATTATTAAACAAAGTAATTATTAGAACAACGTCAGTCTACATTAATCAAGACATTCCTAGGAAATAGCGGGTTCACAGCGAATTATCAGAACTATTTCAGTAAGACCGTAATATCGTGCTTTACCTGGAAACCTAAAGCTGCACTAAGTATACATCACATACTAGCAAAAAAAAATTTATATTTTGAGCACTCAATTGAAATGTGCACATAACGTATCAGTCGTACTTGCAGGTTGTGGTTCGGAGAGCTTGTTAGTCCAAATTAAGAAGATCAGAAGCCGATGAAGATAAAAGCCAAGATTAGAGAAGTCCTCCGTAAAATGATGAGCACACAACAAAAGGTTCAAATTGTATTTCTGTGGTATCCTTGAACACAAAGCTCTTCTAGACATGATGTAAACACACTAACTAGCAGAAGTGTTTGTGGGCAGGTCAGACTCGCGGGCAGGCGGGGATTATGCAAATGTGTTACCCAGTGACGTATAGCGGTAACAGACATAAGATTCGAAAATATGACGACTCGTTAAGGCGATTAAGAATCGACTCTCTCTTTTGAGAGACAATATCTTTATTTATCATGCACTTTTTTGATCATCAACTTTGCAGAATGTTTTCATTTAAGGATAGCTACGTTATAAACTGCAAAAGATATATATTTTCAAAAACCCATATGACCTGCTCTTTAAGCGATATATAATATTCCAAAATGCAGTGTAAGCTAAATCAAATATCTAGTATAATATGAGATTAAATCTGTAACGATGAAAAAATAATAGATTATAAAAACTAATCATGGTTAATCACAAGAATTTTTCATGTTCCTTTTAAGGAAAAAGAACAAAATAATGTATGAATGTATGTTTGAAATGTATGCAGGTTTTACACTCGTAAAAGTGTTACATTGTGAGGCTTTGTTTTCCTTCAGCTGAGTCTATAGTTTTGTTTAAAAAGGCCTTTAATAATAATAATGGCAATCCAGTATAATATAATATTAATAATAATAAGTATAATATTAAGTTAATTTTTGTAAAAATAGAAAAATTCTTCTTAAGGAAGGGTTAAGGTGTCTTGTGAGGAAATCCTCAAGCTAGTTGTGCATTTCTCAGTTTCAGTCTTCTCTTTCACTTCCACACGATTTCTTGACAGGCTCAGCCATCTGCTAGACAGTTTATTTCTATCTAACTGGCTGCTTTCATAATGACATAACCTCAGGTGTTCGTCTATCTGTGTTTTTCGAAACACACTCACACAGATGACTGAAAGAAAGTGCAAGTGTGCATACAGTAGTTCTCTCGCTGTTAGCTTTCCTGGTATAATGTATCTCATGGAAAACTCTTGCCATAGTTTTCGGTGAGATTTTTGTTCAAAATTCAAGACTTTTACTTGGACCCTCTGGCTATTTTATATGGACACCGGTTTGAGAAACTTTGGCCTATGGCTGTATGATCTGGTTGGGGAGGTTTTGCATCAGTTGGACCATCTGCACAATGTTTGTCAGTCTCATTTTTCTGTGTAGTTTCTCACTTGTAGAAAACAAGTAGGGCCTGAGGACATAAGAGTCATACAGAGAGAGAAGGAGAGGGAGTCAAAAGAATAAGTCCTTATCTTCTCGTCTTGCTGACAGTGAGAAAGAAATAAACAAATTAATTTAAGAAATGCTTAAACTCTGATTAAATGGTTATTATTAATTACAGATCGTGACGTAGGTATGTGGGGCGTGTTAGAACGAGCCGTTTTAGGTAGGCGTAGTTAACTCTTAACTTTTATAAAGAATATCTCTTTGGTTTTGAGACTTTAGTCTTTGCAACTTTACAGATCTACTGTACATTATTGTTTCTCCTCTATGCCCAGCCTTTCTGAAACGTGTCGATTTTTACAAAGCTCATCGGTCTGAAAAGCGAGGTGTGCTCTGATTGGCCAGCAGTGCGTTGTGATTCAGAAGCCGATGAAGATAAAAGCCAAGATTAGAGAAGTCCTCCGTAAAATGATGAGCACACAACAAAAGGTTCAAATTGTATTTCTGTGGTATCAATGAACACAAAGCTCTTCTAGACATGATGTAAACACACTAACTAGCAGAAGTGTTTGTGGGCAGGTCAGACTCGCGGGCAGGCGGGGATTATGCAAATGTGTTACCCAGTGACGTATAGCGGTAACAGACATAAGATTCGAAAATATGACGACTCGTTAAGGCGATTAAGAATCGACTCTCTCTTTTGAGAGACAATATCTTTATTTATCATGCACTTTTTTGATCATCAACTTTGCAGAATGTTTTCATTTAAGGATAGCTACGTTATAAACTGCAAAAGATATATATTTTCAAAAACCCATATGACCTGCTCTTTAAGCGATATATAATATTCCAAAATGCAGTGTAAGCTAAATCAAATATCTAGTATAATATGAGATTAAATCTGTAACGATGAAAAAATAATAGATTATAAAAACTAATCATGGTTAATCACAAGAATTTTTCATGTTCCTTTTAAGGAAAAAGAACAAAATAATGTATGAATGTATGTTTGAAATGTATGCAGGTTTTACACTCGTAAAAGTGTTACATTGTGAGGCTTTGTTTTCCTTCAGCTGAGTCTATAGTTTTGTTTAAAAAGGCCTTTAATAATAATAATGGCAATCCAGTATAATATAATATTAATAATAATAAGTATAATATTAAGTTAATTTTTGTAAAAATAGAAAAATTCTTCTTAAGGAAGGGTTAAGGTGTCTTGTGAGGAAATCCTCAAGCTAGTTGTGCATTTCTCAGTTTCAGTCTTCTCTTTCACTTCCACACGATTTCTTGACAGGCTCAGCCATCTGCTAGACAGTTTATTTCTATCTAACTGGCTGCTTTCATAATGACTTAACCTCAGGTGTTCGTCTATCTGTGTTTTTCGAAACACACTCACACAGATGACTGAAAGAAAGTGCAAGTGTGCATACAGTAGTTCTCTCGCTGTTAGCTTTCCTGGTATAATGAATCTCATGGAAAACTCTTGCCATAGTTTTCGGTGAGATTTTTGTTCAAAATTCAAGACTTTTACTTGGACCCTCTGGCTATTTTATATGGACACCGGTTTGAGAAACTTTGGCCTATGGCTGTATGATCTGGTTGGGGAGGTTTTGCATCAGTTGGACCATCTGCACAATGTTTGTCAGTCTCATTTTTCTGTGTAGTTTCTCACTTGTAGAAAACAAGTAGGGCCTGAGGACATAAGAGTCATACAGAGAGAGAAGGAGAGGGAGTCAAAAGAATAAGTCCTTATCTTCTCGTCTTGCTGACAGTGAGAAAGAAATAAACAAATTAATTTAAGAAATGCTTAAACTCTGATTAAATGGTTATTATTAATTACAGATCGTGACGTAGGTATGTGGGGCGTGTTAGAACGAGCCGTTTTAGGTAGGCGTAGTTAACTCTTAACTTTTATAAAGAATATCTCTTTGGTTTTGAGACTTTAGTCTTTGCAACTTTACAGATCTACTGTACATTATTGTTTCTCCTCTATGCCCAGCCTTTCTGAAACGTGTCGATTTTTACAAAGCTCATCGGTCTGAAAAGCGAGGTGTGCTCTGATTGGCCAGCAGTGCGTTGTGATTGGCCGAATACCTCAAGCATGTGACGGAAATGTTACGCTCCTTACCATACTGTGATGCCGTGTCCCAGCGCGACGAGACTAAACCATTAAAACCCATTACAAACAAAGCATTTCTTGCATCCAGTGGGGTAACATAATTACTGATTATAATGACTTGTACTGTCTTTTTACGTGTTGCGTTGCATCGCGCCACGTAAACATAAAACCATGTCTGCATTTGTGATCGGAGAAACGACAAACAACAAGCGCTACTCTACACTGCTCAAAACTCGCGTTTGAATCGTCAGTGGCAAATTCTTTAAATATGAAAACGTACATACAGGCTGTGAGTCAGAAGTGCCAGACTGTCCTTGCAAAGTTGGAACTGCCCCACTTTATAGAAGCAACCTTTGTGCACAGCCGGCATTGTAGTCTACTCTCCCAAGTTCAGGAAACAGTCCTCCGTAAAATGTGCTGCACACATCTGAATATTTGGGTTGAACTGTTCTGGAACAGTGTTGTAAATACAACTTAACCACTGAATTCTAGTTGTGTACTCTTTTGGAAGACCAATCAAAGTAGTTTCACTTTCACAACGAAACATACAGCGTCTCCACAACATGGCGGCGGCAGCAGCAACAATACTACAGCGAGAATCAAAGTTACACCTTCTTTCTTTGTGTAAACATTTGGGAGGTGTTATGACGGTGTCTATGTGACGTAGACATGTGGGGGTGTGTTTAAACGATGCGTTTTAGGAGGGCGTGGACAAGTCGTAACTTTTATAAAGAACTTAATAAACTTTATTAAAAAAATATATTTTTATAAAGGGTTTGAGACTTTAGTCTTTGCAACTTTAGGGATCTTATCTATGCACGAACAGCTTGTAACACTCCAAAGAGAAAGGAAAACTTGAAATTGCATCATATGACCCCTTTAAACTGAATGATGATACTGTAAGCGGTTTTCACGAAGAACATTCCCATGTCCTTTTTCTCCTGTGGTTTTAATTTCTTTTTATTTGTTCTGCACTGTTGATATAGTTGCTTTAGACTGTGTTAGCTCCAGTGCTAAAAAAAAAAACAGCTGCCAAATACAAGATCCTCCTGTGTTTACTTGGTACATGACAAAGTAAATGACATTATTTGATGTCAGTTTAGCTCTCTATTGCGTGCCTTGCTCTCTTCCAGCTCTTATAAACAGATTCCTGATGTTAGCTTTGATCTGAAATGAAAAGGACACTGTGAACATTTTTGGAGCAAACGTGGCTTAGACGTCAATAAGGAGACAAAGTGATTTCACCTTCTTGGTGTCTCAAGTGGCGCACATCTTTTGTGCTCCTCCAGCCTGTGAGAATCCCTCGCTCCCGTTTACTGCATTAAGGCCATTATGTGATAAAGGGACACTGAGGGTGTGGAATGATTACTTGTTTGCCTCAAGGACACATCCTTTTTAGAGGTTAAAGAGTGTCCGCCTTCCTTTCAGACTTGTTGCTTAATAGAAAGGTAACTAGTTTGATTCAATAGACTAAGCAGGCATCTGTATGTATAAACCGCGAGATGGTTCTTTACTTAAATGAATTGCTTGCATCTTGCAGAGCGTCATTGATCGTTCCTTGCCCTTTGATCCGTCATCTGTTGGAAATGATTTTCAGACCGCTGTTTTTGATTAGGTTGTCTCTGGTTCCTGTGTCTCACTAATGCATCTTGGCCACATCGCTGCGGGTATTCAGTCATTGAGATAAACATCAGAGTTCCTCTGCGTAGGCAGCTCTTAAAATGTTTTGATTTTGAAGTAATCAGATTGATCAGTCCTGACCCCTTATGAATTGACTCATCCAGGGGTTGCATTGGCATTATGAAACTGCTAAATTGCTAATATGATTTGTGTTAGCCAAGTCACCAATGTGTCACTAATAGACTAATGGGTGTTGCTGCAACTTCAAACACTTTAAAGTCTTAGAGGTTGGCTTTTAGCTATATTTATTCATTTATAGCTTTTTCTTTATAGTATATGAAGCTAACGTTAAAACTTTTTTTTAATGCCTCCATTTATTTTTGCTACTTTTCAGATGTATAGATGTTTATTTTAGTGTTGTTCCATTGTCCCAGAGCCATATTTTAAGTATTGAACTTTAAAATCCATGTTAAAGTTTAGTTATTGCATGTTAGAAGCTATGATGATCTTAACAAAATAAAATAAACATAAACCATTTCTATATTTATTTTAATAAAATAATTAAGGTCTATTTTTAGGACTTGTACAGTATCTGTAATTTATATCTATACATGTTTACACAAATTATGAATGTCAAACAATCTACAACAAACAATTCTGGACATTATTAGATGGTAAACAAGTATACTAACTTTTGATAAAAGCATGCTTGAGATGAAGCACGATATATAAAGAAAAAGAAGGAAAAGTGCATCAAAAAGTGCATGTTTTTATAGTGCATCATTTCCAGTTATGTCGTCAAATTTTTATCATGCATTTTTAGTCAGACATTTTTAAAAATGTATCTTTTTTTTTTTAATAAAAAAAAATTTAATCTATCTCAAATTTGATTTGAATAATTTATCTCATTTAGTTGGATAACGGCATTATTTAAAGGGGAAGTTTTTTATTTTATTTTTTGGGTGAGTTTTGTCTGTCGGATATCTTTCCACAATTCCTGTCAGTTTTGCTTTTACTTAATCGTGTATTTAGCATACATAAAATGCTAGCTATGAAACTTAACAAGACTAAATAATAGGCCATTTTATTCCAGAAATGTAATTTCCACCTCCAGCATTTCAATCACACAATCTTATTAAATGCAATACATAATTTGAGATGAGGTGAAAATGTAAGTGTGGAGCAAATAGTCATGGTTTTGAGCAAAAATGACAGAATTTTCCTGTAATGCAAACATGTCCGCTAATGGACATTATTAGCTGACGAATCAACTAGTGAGAGTTTATTATTTTTAAAGTCCTCCTCAGTGCCAAAAGTGCCTGTAGTTGAAGAAATGCCCTGATATTGAGCTGCTGTTTCTGAATCTGTTGAATCTGTCATGTTGACTGAAGTGTTTTTGATGATCAGTTGGCACGCCACAGAAAAAACCTCCAGCAGAGTTTGAAACCTGGCCCAGATCCTACCATCGAAGGAGAAGCAGCGCTCCTATACTATGCCAACCACACTGCTCAGATAGAGGTATGACAGTTTGAGAACTTATGGAGATAACTTTGTTTCCCTTCGTTCATTTAATTTGCACCTTTATTGGCTTTTCTATAGCTTTAATGACACATTTGAAGTCTCATTTACTTATCATTGCCTTTATCAGACAATTTAAGTCAAAATATATCAGTTAAACACGATTGATTTCAGATCGTCCGCCATGACCGCACAATGGAGCAGATCGTGTTTCCTGTGCCTAACATCTGCGAGTACTTAACAGAAGAATCAAAAGTGCGCGTGTTCACTACAACAGAGCGAGACGACCAGGGCAGCAAGGTCAACGACTTCTTCCAGCAGTTTGATGACCTCTACATTGAGATGAGGTGGCAGAAGAAAATAAGAAGTGGGTTGTTTTGCTTTGTGCAAAAAACAATGTAACAATTTATCACCAGTTCGAGCCTGTGTCAGAGTCATTATGCTGATGTATTGCCTTGTGTTTGCAGATAATGCACCACTTTTCTGGGTGTCAAAACATATATCTCTATGGGGTAGTATCTCCTTTAACTTGGCTGTGCTAATCAACTTGGCTGTCGCTCTTTTCTACCCATTTGGAGATGATGGAGATGAAGGTATGGCTTTGATTTTTAATATATTAACAAATTGCATAATTATGGCCCTATTGTTTCCAAACTGTGGAAAATGCAGACAGAATCACGGAATCCAGTCATAGTGAAATGTATTGTATAATGTGGAATTTCACAAAATTTTCCAAATTTGGATTAATAAATCATAAGTAGGAATATACACTGTGAATAGTAAACTGCAAAAAGACTGATATTTAAATTTGAGGTAACTCAAAAATCTGGAGAAACTCAAAGCTCTGCCAATGTTTGGTTTAACTTGAACAAATTATGACAGGAATATACAGTATATTGTACAGTAAAGTAATGATGCCATTTTTAAAAAATATTATTTTTATAGGAATACCACTGTTTTTTAATGCATGTTTAAATTTTAAAACCTTTTGTGCAGAATTTTGTTTACCAAAAAAAGAAAAGAATTGTTCAAATTTCATTTGATTACATTTTAAAACGTTAATTAAATGGTTTATTTAAGTTTTATGCTTTTATTTGATTACCATGTTTTTATAATAAATTTGTATTAAATCAGAAAACAGAATCCAGAACAATTAAAACAGACAACACAGAATTTAAACACATTTCATTGTGCAATGTCATTTTAAAACTACTACTATTGTTTTGTTAACGTTTTATGTATTAATTTGATTAGATATCCTTTTTTATTAATACAATTTAAACTATTAAAACTGAATTCAGAATAATTTAAACTGAAAACACAAATTTTGGGGGGGGGAAATAAAGCTGAATTCATATTCACATAATGGCATTATTTAAAGGGGTAGTTCACCCCAAAGTTTTCATGCAGTTCTTTGTTCTCTCTCTCAGGTGTCTTGCCACCATTCTTGTCCATCTTGCTTTGGGTGGCAGTGGTTGTGAGCACCTTCACGTAAATTTAAACTATTAAAACTGAATTCAGAATAATTTAAACTGAAAACACAAATTTTGGGGGGGGAAATAAAGCTGAATTCATATTCACATAATGGCATTATTTAAAGGGGTAGTTCACCCCAAAGTTTTCATGCAGTTCTTTGTTCTCTCTCTCAGGTGTCTTGCCACCATTCTTGTCCATCTTGCTTTGGGTGGCAGTGGTTGTGAGCACCTTCACGTTGTTTGTTCTTCCCCCGCGTGGAGGTATCCTGGCGTTCCTGGTCACCGTCATCTTCCGTTCTATTTACACGCTGGGCTTAGGACCCACACTGCTGCTTCTGGGGGCCGCCAACGTAAGGCAAATTCATTATCAACCATTCACGCTTCATTTAGCTCGTCAGCACTCTGCGTCCGTGAATTGATTAAATGTCAAAGTGTATTTTGAATGTATAAACCAACTGAACTCCTATTAGAAAAGACCAGCCGCTAACACCTCATGTTCGCTGATTAATCGCTAATACCAATTAATTACGAGAAGCCGCTCGATATCTGGCTAAATATGAAAGATGGCAGAAGAGGAACTAGTGTTGCCATTTTGCATCAGTGTCAGTTACGATGACCGAAGCGGCTGATGTGCTTAATGTGCGTTCAGATAAAAATTGAGAGCGATTTCATGCCTCTCTCCCAGCCAACTGGAGCTTCAGCCTTCAAACTGCTGACACGTCCCTCTGTTGTGTCAGTCTGTTTGCGTCTCCTCAAGCTGGCGTCTCCTCAGCCATTATGGCACCACATGAAGAACCAACAGAGACATGTGCTGAAACAGATTCTAGGAGTCTGGGATCTGTCATACTACATGCCACTTGCCACGTCTTCTAGTGGTCGCCACAAACTGTGTATCCTCACTGCAAGTGAACTCGTATATATTTTCTTTCAACTTGCTCAGGGTTTTGAGGATGAGGGCATGTCACACAATTGGCCATGTTGGTGTCTGCTTAATCATGCTAGCTTCTACCAAGACGCGCTTACTTTGATGTCAGCCGAAAAAGATATGGAAACATTTTCTCTTTCATTTAGAAGTTATTTATTTATAACCTTATTTATTTTCCCAACTATGCATGCTTTATATAGTTAGGTGTTTCAATTACTGCAGTATATGACTCAAAAGTATTGAAGCCTTTTTCTTGACTTTTTCTCGCAAAACAAATGTTTTCTGCAACTTAGTAGAAACAGAAAACAGAATTGTGAGATGTAAACTCAGAATTCAGAGGAAAAAAAGTCAAAAATGCGAGATATAAATTATGAATTGTAAAATGTAAACTAGTAATTGCAAGAAAAAGAGTCTGACTTGTAAGATACAAAGTCGTAATTACCTTTACAAAAAGTCCTAAAGGACTTCCATAGAAGAGTGCTTTAATTGAAGGCAGTTGAATATTTTAATGTGATTGTAAGGATGCTAATGCTATAGCATTATCTTCTAATGTCTTTTCACAGCTGCTGAATAAAATCGTGTTCCTGGTTAGTTTTGTGGGGAACGAGGGCACGTTCACACGAGGGTACAAAGCAGTTATCCTGGACATCTTCTTCCTTCTGCATGTCAGTTATGTCATCGTTTGCATGCTGGGCCTGTTCGTACACGAGTTCTTCTACAGTATTCTGGTAAGACTTCACACCTTTTCCAGTATAATTTTTAGCAATACATGAAATTAATGATTTCATTTAGAGGTTAGAAGTGTAGTCCATGGATGCTTGCTTAAAGAGAAATTTTATGAGTATTTTTATGGCTGCCAAAGTTATAACGTTAACTTAAGATATGAATTAAAAAGTTAACACAATAATTTAATACATTTATTGTGTTTTATTTTACTGATACTTATTGTTTCATTCCAGCTTCTAAAAACTGGACAAAAATCATGAGGTTAATTACAACTAGTTTATTTTATTGACTGTTAGTTTTTAACAGCAAAAGAAAAAAAATCTTATTACTGTAAAAGTGTATGCACTACTGTTCAAAAGTTTGGGGTTGGCATTTTTTTTTTTTATGTTTTGATAATCTCTTATGTTCCCCAAGGCTGCATTTATTTAATACAGAAAAAAAGAACAGTAATATTGTAAAATATTTAAAATAACTGTTCTATTTTAATATATTTTAAAACGTAGTTTATTCCTGTGATGGCAGAGCTGAATGTTTAGCTTCCATTTCTCCCGTCATCAGTGTCACATAATTCTTCAGAAATGTTCATAATATGCAAATTTGGTGCTCAAGAAAAAATTCTTATTATTATTAATGTTGAAAACAGTTGTTTTGCATAATATTTTTGTGGAAAATGTTATACATTTTTTCAGAATTCTTTGAGGAATGAAAAGTTCAAAAGAACAGTATTTATTTGAGTTTCATTCCAGCTTCTAAAAACTGGACAAAAATCATGAGGTTAATTACAACTAGTTTATTTTATTGACTGTGTTAGTTTTTAACAGCAAAAGAAAAAAAATCTTATTACTGTAAAAGTGTATGCACTACTGTTCAAAAGTTTGGGGTTGGCATTTTTTTTTTTATGTTTTGATAATCTCTTATGTTCCCCAAGGCTGCATTTATTTAATACAGAAAAAAAGAACAGTAATATTGTAAAATATTTAAAATAACTGTTCTATTTTAATATATTTTAAAACGTAGTTTATTCCTGTGATGGCAGAGCTGAATGTTTAGCTTCCATTTCTCCCGTCATCAGTGTCACATAATTCTTCAGAAATGTTCATAATATGCAAATTTGGTGCTCAAGAAAAAATTCTTATTATTATTAATGTTGAAAACAGTTGTTTTGCATAATATTTTTGTGGAAAATGTTATACATTTTTTCAGAATTCTTTGAGGAATGAAAAGTTCAAAAGAACAGTATTTATTTGAAACAAATTTTTTTTAGCAATGTAAAAGTCTTTACTGTCACTTTTGATCAATGTAATGCTAAATTAATCATTTCTTTTTGGCTTTAGAACAGTGACAATTTAAATAAATTATTTATAGTTATTTAATTTCCTAATCAACATGTTTTTATAATATCATCTTCTTTCTCTCTTCTATTCCCTCTAGTTGTTTGATCTTGTGCGAAGAGAGGAAACGCTTCTAAATGTGATGAGGAGTGTGACGAAGAATGGCCGCTCCATCTTCCTCACAGCTGTTCTGGCTATCATCCTGGTCTACCTCTTCTCCATTGTGGGCTTCCTCTTCTTTAAAGATGACTTCCTCATGGAAGTCGACCGCCTCCCTGCTTTAAGTAAGCATGAAGTGTACATGGTGTCCCCGTTATGCTCTTTGCTGTGGTGGCCTCCTATCTTTCCAGCCGCACATTATGTAGAACTTGTGGTTTTAGTCTTTCGTTTCATATTATATTACCCAAATGTTCTGCATGAATGAAGTCAATATCATGTGCTAATATGCATCCCTGCATATCGTATGAGTAAACAACTTGGTATGAATAGCACTAAAATGACTCTTTTAGAGAGAGTACCACATCTGTGATGTATTCAGTTTGTACATTCATGTACGCATGTGAACGTGTGAAGGTGATTACTTGTGTTTGTGTGTATGTGTTTATATGAACACACATGGCCATGTAGCTGTGTTGAGGTAAGAGAGAGGACCTGCTAGCACATGGCACCTGCTGCATAACCCAGCAGTGGCCACACTCCCTGATGTAATCACTTCCTCTGTGCACTGCATCACTGTACAAGCACTGGGGACAGAAATGGCACACACATACACGCGTGCACTGGAATACAACGCACAGTTTAATAAAACATTTCAGTTGTGGCAATACAAAACGTTTGACTTTTGAATTGTTAAGCACATGCTATGAATGTAGATTTTTACATTTTTACCAAGAAAAAAAACTGTATATAACTCATGTTATATTTGTTTGGTTTGTCTTTTAGAGAAGATGAACGTGAAGGAGTCTATGAACTGCCTGAGTGAGACCTGTTCTAACTCCCCTTTTAGTTCTCACCACGGTAAGTCACCATTTTTACAGTGGTCCCAAACAATTTCTGGACACTTAGGCCACACATAAAACGTGTGTCCTTGAAATAAAATGAAATATAGCAAACTTTTCAAGCAAAACATGTCACAAAAAGAATCTTGTAAAAGCTTTTTAATTAAATTTACAATAATAATGTTTAAAATTTGTATTTATTTGGACACCCAAATGGTTTTTAACTTTGAGGAAAACTTTTATTTACAGTTACCACTTGGTTTGATATATTTTTGCTTAATGTGATGACAATCATGCTTTTTTTTTTTTTTTTTTAAGTTTTGGTGATTTTGATGTTACTTAAGTGATACTTTTTAGGGCCACGGTTCACTATATAGATCCATAAATCAAACCATGAAATGGTTTGAGAAGCATGATGTCTGCTGTATATAACTCATGTTATATTTGTTTGGTTTGTCTTTTAGAGAAGATGAATGTGAAGGAGTCTATGAACTGCCTGAGTGAGACCTGTTCTAACTCCCCTTTTAGTTCTCACCACGGTAAGTCACCATTTTTACAGTGGTCCCAAACAATTTCTGGACACTTAGGCCACACATAAAACGTGTGTCCTTGAAATAAAATGAAATATAGCAAACTTTTCAAGCAAAACATGTCACAAAAAGAATCTTGTAAAAGCTTTTTAATTAAATTTACAATAATAATGTTTAAAATTTGTATTTATTTGGACACCCAAATGGTTTTTAACTTTGAGGAAAACTTTTATTTACAGTTACCACTTGGTTTGATATATTTTTGCTCAATGTGATGACAATCATGCTTTTTTTTTTTTTTTTTTTTTTTTTAAATTTTTGGTGTACAATTTCTGGACACTTAGGCCACACATAAAACGTGTGTCCTTGAAATAAAATGAAATATAGCAAACTTTTCAAGCAAAACATGTCACAAAAAGAATCTTGTAAAAGCTTTTTAATTAAATTTACAATAATAATGTTTAAAATTTGTATTTATTTGGACACCCAAATGGTTTTTAACTTTGAGGAAAACTTTTTTTTTACAGTTACCACTTGGTTTGATATATTTTTGCTTAATGTGATGACAATCATGCTTTTTTTTTTTTTTTTTTAAGTTTTGGTGATTTTGATGTTACTTAAGTGATACTTTTTAGGGCCACGGTTCACTATATAGATCCATAAATCAAACCATGAAATGGTTTGAGAAGCATGATGTCTGCTCTGCAGTGTGATTTCCATACAGCTGTGCTTGTGTATCATTAGGCTGTAAAAACTTGGACTTTAATTAGTTTTTAATTTATTTGAGTGTCATTTTGTGGACATCAAGAATAATTCAGTATTTACTGTGCAGCATTGCAGTTTCTCTTTTGATTTCACCTCCGTCTCACCCTTCAGCTGAATGTTCTTGCATAATCTGCAATAGTGGTGACATGTCGTGTGATTTGCGTGTGCGTGTGTGTTTATGGTTTTCCTAAGCGTTTGTTTTTAAAGGGCTGGTCCTGAGTATCTGTTATAGAGGTTAAGGTGCTGAGATGACCCGTGAGAGTGTGTGTATGTGTGTTGAGGAGATGACTCATGTGCTTCTTTGTTTTGCTTTGCCCTGTGAGTCTTTAAATATCACCTGTTCTTCTAGATATCAACACGTGCGCGCTCTCTCTCTTTCTTTTGACCTCTGTGGTCTCTCTGTCCTTCACTTATTCCTTACTTACCTTTCCATGCTCATTCTTTTGATCTCCTTCTTTCTTGTTTTGTGTCTTTTCTTAGTCTCTGTTTTTTCTTTATATGTATATATATTATAGTGTATACATTTAAAACTTATATATACTGTGTGTGTGTATATATATATATATATATATACACACAGTGTATATATACACTACTTGCATATACAGTGGAGTCCACTTGTGAAAATCTCTGAAATCTCTAGTTTGCATTTAATAGAAATAGAGCGATGGAATGATTGATGAATTGATTGACTGACTCAGACAAATGTATCAAATGTATTTACAAAATAAATGTATAAGTAAAAATTCTAAATATATAATATGAATAGATAATTACACATCTAAATATATAGAACATGATTAAATATCCTGAATATAGTTCTGAATAGACTATATATCTAAATATGTAAAGAATTGTGAAATTGTTAATTATGTGTAGTAAGAATCATAATTATATAGTTATGATTAAAAATACATGATTATTTATGATTTTATGATTGTTTTATAATAATATGAATTTTATACAGAATGTATAGTTAGAGTTCTGAATAGATTATGTACATATATGAAAATACATGTGTAAAAAATGTTAGACATCCATATATATATATATATATATTATATAAATATGGAAGATAAAATTCTGAATATTTATAGTTAATATTCTGAATAGATAATAATACATCTCCTGAATATAGTTCTGAATAGACTATATATCTAAATATGTAAAGAATTGTGAAATTGTTAATTATGTGTAGTAAGAATCATAATTATATAGTTATGATTAAAAATACATGATTATTTATGATTTTATGATTGTTTTATAATAATATGAATTTAAATGTTTAAATAAACAAGTACTAAAAATCCTGAATATATATATATATAT
>NW_015505666.1:226046-237873 GCF_001515645.1 Sinocyclocheilus grahami | reverse complement strand
CTGAATATATATATATATATATATATATATATATATATATATATATATATATATATATATTCTAAATCTGAATAGATAATTGTATATCTACATATATAGAAAATATGTAATTATACAGAATGTATAGTTAGAGTTCTGAATAGATTATGTACATATATGAAAATACATGTGTAAAAAATGTTAGACATCCATATATATATATATATATATTATATAAATATGGAAGATAAAATTCTGAATATTTATAGTTAATATTCTGAATAGATAATAATACATCTAAACTGCTGCTAATAAGTAAAAATCCTGAATATAAAGCATTAAATCTGAATATATACATAGTCACAAATGTTTGAAACTATTTAAAACTGTTTTTTTATCAGTGCCTGTATTTTTTTTGTGTGTATGTTCATCCCAGTGGAAGAAGAGGATGAAGATGGTACAGAGCGTGTTTGTGACACCCTGCTGATGTGCATCATTACGGTTCTGAACCACGGCCTGAGGAACGGAGGAGGAATTGCAGATGTTCTGCGCAAGCTCTCCAAAGAGGTGAACAGAATATAATCAACACAGCACACTCAGACATGAGATATGCCAATAAATCCTTTCCAGCGTCACTAATACTGTCAGTATAATCCATGTTTAAAGCTGTGGAATCTGCAGGCATCTGTACATCATGCTTTTACAGACACCTGCATTCGGTTCTACTCTCTCTGAGCATCTGTCTTTATGCTTTGAAGTGTTGCAAAATCAGTCACGCCAGCTTTTTTGTAAAAATTGCTTTTAGAGATAAAACACAGTATATAAAGTATAGTGTCCGTATATATATCTCCATTTATAACTCCCTTACTGTTGCTCCTCAGGAGCCCATGTTCCCGGCACGTGTCGTGTATGATCTCTTGTTCTTCTTCATTGTCATCATCATTGTGTTGAACCTCATCTTTGGTGTGATCATTGACACTTTCGCTGACCTGAGGAGTGAGAAACAGAGAAAGGAAGAAATTTTGAAGACGACCTGCTTCATTTGTGGTATGTCTTGTTTGAAGGGAACATATTTTGAGAAACAGGATTAGTTAACAGAGATTAGCCAATCATAACGGTGATCCTTGCTGTAAAACACAAAGATATCTAGCTGAATTTCCACGTGATTCAAAATGAGTTGCAGGTATGGGATTATTGAAAACGTCAAAAGATTCATTTTTTTCAAGTGAATCTTTCCACTGAATCAGTGAATCTTGGTATGATTCTTTAGGAAATTGGTATGAATTAAAATATTTTAAAAAATCATTATCCTGTTATTACAAATGACTGGAATATCAATTTGAAAAGTCAAATTGGTCAAAAGTTTTGGGAATCCTTGAATAAGTTGAGTGCTATGATGAAGCGTAAGATTTCAGTGTGTTCCACATGCAGAAGTGATTTTAAAGTTACAGTAGCAAAAAACTCTTATTCATAAGGGACGGAGTGAGGGCAGAAAATTGTCCAGTAAAATTAAATAATTTTTTTTAATGCTAAAAATTAAATGCTACAAAAGTGTAGAATATAGCCCTTTTAAAACATCTGCACAGCAGCAAACATCTTAGAATGGCTTGGAACTAGCCAGTGGGGCGACTAAGCAGATGTCATGCCCTGTCACATTCTGTTACTCTGACTGCCTTTGAATTTGTATTTGAGGTCTGTGACAGGGCTTTTTATTTGATGGATTCAACTATGATCATGGTGACATTTACTCCACTAAGGAGGGCATAAAGTCTATGTTAGAGTATAACTGATGTGGGAGAAAGTTTTATAGTGACTATAAACAGTGAAATACCATGAATAAAACAATTGATTTTGATAGACCGAGTGGGCTCTTTCTTTGAAGAACCTTTAATTTTTATTATCTGCTCATCTTTAGGCCTTGAGAGAGACAAGTTTGATAACAAGACCGTGTCGTTTGAGGAGCACATCAAGTCAGAGCACAGCATGTGGCACTATTTGTACTTCCTAGTCTTGGTGAAGGTGAAGGACCCAACCGAGTACACGGGCCCCGAGAGCTACGTAGCCCAAATGATTAAGGTTAGTTCATCACCACATTTGGTGCCTTGATACATTGACCCCTAAAATGTATTTGGACACGTTCTGGTTGTCATGTTCATAGTTAATGTGATGTGTGTTTACTCTGATGGAACACCTGTGTGAACCTGTTTTCATACATCAACTATTACTTACCACACCAGTTGGTTAAGCGTAAATAGGGAAGCTTGTTTCCACCACGTGAAAAAAGTCAGAATTGTGAAATAAACTTAGAACCGCAATTCTGAGATAAATGTGCAATTTGGAGAAGTCCAAATTAAGACTGCAGTTTGATTGCGAGAATAGTCAAAATTGTGAGATGTAAATTTAAAATGTAAATCCAGCTTAAACTCTCAATTCTCAGAGTTGTGAGATGTAGTCAGAAAGTCAGAATTGTGAGATGTGAACTCGGTGTATAATTTGTGATTGTGATATATAAATTTGTAGTTTTTAAACAAAGTCAGTATTGTGAGATAAAAAGTCATAATTGCCTTTTATATTTTTTGTTCTGTGGCAGAAAAAAAGCTTTCATGTAGTACATAAATGCAAAAAGTCTTTAAAAAATGTAGTTATAAGAAAAGCATAATTTGAATTACATAATTTTCTTATGTAATGCAGTGAAATTCAGACATTTCAAATGTCCAAATACTTTTTTTGAGTCCACTGTATGTTAATCAGCTGACTTCATTTCAGGAATGTTGTTTGTTTCGTCTCAGTCAGTTATGTCTGTGCCAATATGTCTGACATCATTTGACTGTCTTGTTTTTACTCAAGTTGTAATTCATGAGTAATTAATTAACAATGTGTCAACTTTGTCATTCATTCCTGAATAATATGTTTATAAATATTAAAACACTTAATGGTACAATGAACATAATATAACTGGATTCTTGTTTGCATTGTCATTTTTGACATTGTTAGCCGTGACAAACCAAGGACTCGCTGGGAAAGTGTGTGTGTGTGTATTTATGTCTCTGACTTGGAGCAGAGTGTCTTCAGTGGGCACCAGCAAAAGTAGACAGTGAACTTTCTTAAAATAAGAGAAAGACTCCCTTGATGAAGTTCCTAAAGTGTGTGTGCGCGCGCACTCATTTGTTTGTTTATATATGTGTGTGACCTTCTGTTTCTGCTGGTACCTCACAGAGTATACTGAAAGTAGTGTAGTAATTAGAACCCTTGTTAAAAGTGCTTCCTCTCTATGATAATGTGACAAGTGGGGCTAATGTTCATAGTGGAGGAGAGAAGAACAGGAGTCTGTGTGGTTTCATATAGGAAACCTGTTATGTTTTGTGCAATAATGAATATTGCACAAGAAGACTGATTTAAATGACCAGGCCCAAATAGAATTTGCACAATTTCGATTGTATTTACATACATACATACATAAAAGTTTGCGGCAAAAAAAACTGCCATGGGTACTGCTGCTTAAATAGCATCCCAGGACCACATGAAGAAATTAAAAGAAAATATAATGGTTACTTTATTGGTAATGGTAACATTATTGGTAACTACACATAATTGCCATACTTTTACTTGTGTTATTTTAAAGTTTTTATGACGTTACTATTTATCTGTTATTCTAAAATGTAAAAAAAGAATGAGAATGTTTATGTGCCATGACTTCAAACATATGATTGGCAGTGCATATACACTAATATACATTCAGACGTTTGGTGTCAAACTTTTAATGTTTTTTTAAAGTCTCTTAAGCTCACCAAGGCTGCATTTAAATTAAAATATTAATAAAAAAGGTGACAATTGTGAAATAGTCTTACAATTAACAAATAAAATACAATTTTAATATATTTTAAATGTATTCCTGTCATGGCCAAGCTGAATTCTCCGCAGCCATTCCTTCAATCTTCAGTGTCACATGACCCTTCAGAAATCATTCAAATATGCTGATTTGGTACTCAAGAAACATTATTATCAGTGTTGAAAACAGTTGTACTGCTTAATATTTTAATAAAAACCATGATGTGTATTTTTTCAGGATTCTTTAATGAATAGAAAGTTCGAAAATAACAACTGATTTCAAGTAAAAACTGTCACTTTATGGTCACTTGATCAGTTTATTGCATCCTTGCTGAATAAAAATATTAATGTAAAACACAAAAAATCTAAGTGCACTGTTAGTGACCGATGCTGATAAGCTGAAAAGGGCCAAAGGTTGCCCATTTTATCAGCCTGGCCAATAAAATGGCATGTTAGTAGAACGGTGTTTGTATTGTGTGGAAATCTACAGAGCTTTCTGCAGGCCCAGATACCATGCAGCCCTACTGATGACACATGGAGTTCTATTAGTACTATATTAACTAATTACTGTGAGTTGCTGCAAACACAAGGGCCCTCATTAAAGCTGAGATGGGAGAGATGAGGCATGGGCGAAACATAAATAACACTTGATTAGCTTGTTCCGTCTCATATAAGGATCTTCAGCTTTTGTAGTATAGCAGGCGGCAGGAAACGGTAACTGAATGCAAAAGTGTGTTTGTGTGTGTGTGTGTGTGTGTGTGTGTGTGTGTGTGTCTGTGTAGACTCCAGTCACCTGAAAACACAACTAATGCAAATCTCTGCAAACCAGCTCACCGTCGCTTCTCTGCTTGTATTCAAAAAGAAGAGTGCAGCAGAGTTTCAACTGCAAGTTTACATTAAAGCAGGTGTGTGTGTGATTATCACTCACAGGCTGCTGGAAAGAGACTGTGAGCAGGTACTGCAGCAGTCACAGCATTATGTAACCCATCTCAAGTGGCCTGCTATTAGCTCAGCCTGTCCTCACACGTGCTTTCCTGTCCCACACACACCTGCTACGCCGCTCATTATCACACAGTGAGTCAGGCGTCTCCTTGGCAACACCATCGTCATGCACTGTCGGCAGGAACGAGAATAAAAAACTCCTCGGCCTCTAGACTTGCGATCAATGCGAGTTCAAAGGTTACGGATTCACCATTGGATTCGCTTCTCCCAGCTGGGCATCTCAGGATGTGTGTGTGTGTGTGTGAACAGATGACTGCAGGAGTGCGTGTGCAGCAGCCAGCCATGCTAATCAAACAGATTATTGCAATCATGCTGCTATTTCCAGTGCTCTGAAACCGCCTTTCTATTACAAAACAGCAGCTTTATGGTGATGAGAGCCGAGGACACGTGATCGAACGATTATGCTGTCTGTCAGATGGGAAAAGAAGTTTAATGGTGCTTTAATGACAGCTCAAACACCTTTCCCACACACAAGTCTGCAGCTGCGTTAATGTGCTGAAGCGTATATGTGTGCGTGTGTGTTTGCTGTGAGGTGCTATTTGTGATTAATGTAATTTCTTTGACGTTATAATATTTTTGTCTGTCTTAGTTGCAGGTTAATTTGGTTGTTTGCATACACTACCATTCAAAGGTTTGGGGTTGGTAAGATTTTTTTTTATGTTTTTGAAAGAAGTCTCTTATGAGGATGCATTTATTTGATAAAAAAAAATACTGTAAAGATTTTAATATTGTGAAATATTATAACTGTTTTCCATGTTAATACATTTTAAAGTGTCATTTATTTCTGTGATGGCAAAGCTTAATTTTCAGCAGCCTTTAGTGTCGCATGATCATTCAGAAACCATTCTAATATGCTAATTTGGTGCTTGAGAAAGATCACTTATTAGTATCAATGTTGAAAACAGTTGTGCTGTTTTTCAGGATCCTTTAATGAATAGTAAGTTCAAAGGAACAGCATTTATTTGAAATTAAATTATTATATAAACATTATAAATGTCGTCTTGATCAGTTGTGATCAATGTGTATTTGCTAAATAAAGTATGAATTTATTTAAAATCAGTGCTTGAATGGATATTTAACTCAGAAGAAGAAGAAGTTTTATTTATATAGCGCCTTTCCGTAGCTCAAGGTCGCTTAACAAGTAGTTTTGTACATCCACACAAGCAATATGTACACAAATATAGTATAAACACAAGCAGACAAAGACGGGATGGTATGGAAAGTAAGGGGTAATGAGTTCCATAATTTAGGAACATTAACACTAAATGATTTATAATTGCAGTCTTTTAAATTCATTCAAAAATGTCGTTGTTTATTCACAGTTTATTCTAACCAATTACATAAAATGTTTTTACATAACATTACAATACAGTTACAATAACAATTACATAACATGTTTTTACTGTATTTTTGATCAAATAAATGTTGCCTTATTGAGCAAAAGGGACTTCTTTCAAAACATTCTAGGAACAGTATAGTCTAATTTGTTAACATTAGTTAATGCATTAATTAACAATGAGCAATATATTTTGTCATTCATCAACCTTTGTTAATGTTGCTCATTTTAATGTTACAGTTCACTGGGCATTAACTAATGTGAACAGATACAACTTTTGAACTTAGAAATGTATTAATAAATGTTGAGATTGACATTAAGTAAAATTAATAAATGTATTAGAAGTATTGTTCATTGCTAGTTTAACTAATGTAAAATGTTATCTAAAATCTTTCTGACCCCAAACCTTTTAACAGTAGTGCATATTCGATATAAGAACATGTTAATATTTTTCTTGCCTTGAGCTTGAGTGGGAAGGCCCTCATCACTGAATGTTCAGTGTTTATTAATCATGTATAATTTTATGATAAGTTATGATCAGTTGACCCTGACTAAACTCGCTCAATGGTGTCCAGGTTTCATGTCTCCTCTCTGGCTTTCTATTCCCCTCCTGCTGGCCGGTCATAACAGTGATGTTTTCTTGTTTGTTTGTTTGTTTTTTAGCCCCCTTTGTATCCTTAGTGAAAAATGGGGTGGTTCATGAGACTCAACCCCTCACAATCTAGTCTCTGTTCATCTGTCCTCACTTCACCTATGTTTTCCCACTTTCTTTAATGTTTTTCATAGATTCATAATGCACCATTCCCAGGAACCAATTAGCAGCATTTTATTCCTAATTCTAATTTTCCCTTTCTTCCTATTTAAGATCCCACTGAAACCTTCAGCAAAACCGAACTGCTCTTTTCCAGCAAGAGAGTCGCTGTGCCCCGATTTGATGTGAAAGTGTGCTTGACCTTGTTCATGTACCTGTTTGTTAGAAGAGCGGCGTGTTTATCCAGTGTGTTTTTCTTGGAAAGCCTCATTCCCTATTGTATAGCAGAGAAAAGCACTGTGTTCGAATCAGAAGACGCGTGTGCCCAGGTGTCACCTCGTGAGCGTGTGTTTCATGATTGTGTAAGGGAAGGCAGTCTTTTCCCACCTCTAAACATATCCTGGAACTCGTTGTGCACCTTGAAGCGCTTCTGTCAGGCTGACTGTGAAAAGCACCTTACATAACTGCTGTGATGAGCCACCGCTCGGTTACCCCCCTCCTTATCTCACACACCCCAGACTAGATAATATATACAGCTCATATATACACACTAATCACACACACACTCACACACAGCAAATTGTAGAACGCAAACAAATATCTTGTGCGTGAGCTACTGTGTGGGCACACACACACTTTACAAGCAGAATGACTCACTGTTATTATCTAAAACACAAAAAAAACTCTTGACTGCGGTTCATTTGCATGACTACTTCCTGTTTCTAGAGCGATCTTTGCATCCAGGCGTTTAAAGTGTCCAGATTTACCTCTATATGCTTTAGCTTTTGAAGGAAAAGCTTGAGGGAGTTTCAGCACACTGGCTCATTTCATGAGCTTGCTTTTGCATGTAAATATGGGTCATGATGATCAACTTTGTCATCCATGCTCTAGTCTAGTCAGGCGATAGTTCGCAGCACAAAGCCATTTAAAACGTTTTAATGTAGTCTGGGTCTCATTTTCTTTTACTTTGTGATGTCAAATATCCTGTCCCATGTTGACATCTAAAATGAATAGATTCCTCCAAGCGATTAATTTGTGTTCTGATTAATTGAACTTTGCATGGTGGGTCAGAAAGTTCTAATACTTTTACACTTTTAAGACTTTTACATTGTTACAAATAAAAATCTATTTCCACAAAAAATGTAAGCAGAATTGAATGTTTCGTAAGCAGCAAAACAGCTTATTAGAATGATTTCTGAAGAATCATGTGACACTGAAGACTGGATTAATGACGCTGAAAATTCAGCGTTGCCATCAAAGGAATGAATTGGATTTTAAAATATATTATAATAGAAAACTTATTTTAAATTGGAATAATATTTGACAATGTTACTTTTTTTTTTTACTGTTTTTTTTTAATTTTTTATAAATGCATCCTAGGTGAGCATAAAAGACTTTTCAAAAATATTAAAAATCTTTTTACACCCTAAACTTCAACAGCAGTGTAAACTTACTGTGAAGCTTCTATCCACAACCTGATCAAAACAGATTTGTGACCCATTTTTGAGGGCTACCATTTTCCACTGCTTTTTAGAGTGGCAGTTTTTTGGTGGCAACCATAGACTGTAAAAAAAACATGGACGTAGTGTCCGTGACGTCACCCATAGGTTTCTGAAGAGCATTTTTGAAGCTCAAAGTGTGTGGAGACGGCCGTCGCCATCTTGGCTGCGCGTCACTCCCGAGTAATCGAAAATGGGCAAAAAGGCGGGAGGTGGGTGGAGCTGGTTGCTGAAACCACACCCGCCTCGCGCGACGGTGGTGACACAGCAGCGGCAATCCACCTGTCACTCAAGTGGCCACGCCCCTAATTTTGCTGAACTTTAAGGCTTAATATAATTTAAATGGATGAGTTATAAAAAAAAAAATCACCCCCCTCACAGTTGTCATAAAGGGCAACATTTGCTATATAGACCAAAACCACTTTTTGTACCAGGCTGTAAACAAATTTTTTTTCTGCTGTAAAGTTGGGCATTTTAACATGGGGAGTCTATGGGACTGACTTCCTTTTGGAGCCAGTCTATAGCGGCCAGTCGATGAATTGCAGTTTAAGTCACTTCCGTGTTGGTTTCAATAGAGAGACCGGAAGGTTGGTGGCAACATGCTGTGCTTTAGTGTACTACAGACTTTAACTGCAACTGTTATGCAACAAAACTCTGCTGCTTCACTTGCACTGTAGAGTGTGAGACTGTCAGCAGGGTAAAACATCCTTCAATAAGTAGTGTCGTTAAATCCTAGAGCCATTAAACCCGCTTTTGTAACTCATTCATCACATTCAGCAATGATTTTGAAGACAATTACTCGTAATTTCAATCATTCCTGTTATTATGTATAATCTCTAAGTCTCAGTTTTTCTGAAGACTGTTATTGTTTTGTAGTTTTGTCGTTTTTTAAGTCATTATTCCATCATGAAAAAATATCACTTTTTCAGTATTATTGGTTCTGAAAATATTTTTTCTATTAATAAAAAAAACAAAAAAAAACTGAATATTCAGCATCCATTACTCCAGTCTTTAGTAGTTGGGTTTCCATTACAGATTTGTGCAAAACTTTTGCGATATTTTATAAATGTCGATTAAAAACTGTGGAGACGGCCGTCGCCATCTTGGCTGCGCGTCACTCCCGAGTAATCGAAAATGGGCAAAAAGGCGGGAGGTGGGTGGAGCTGGTTGCTGAAACCACACCCGCCTCGCGCGACGGTGGTGACACAGCAGCGGCAATCCACCTGTCACTCAAGTGGCCACGCCCCTAATTTTGCTGAACTTTAAGGCTTAATATAATTTAAATGGATGAGTTATAAAAAAAAAAATCACCCCCCTCACAGTTGTCATAAAGGGCAACATTTGCTATATAGACCAAAACCACTTTTTGTACCAGGCTGTAAACAAATTTTTTTTCTGCTGTAAAGTTGGGCATTTTAACATGGGGAGTCTATGGGACTGACTTCCTTTTGGAGCCAGTCTATAGCGGCCAGTCGATGAATTGCAGTTTAAGTCACTTCCGTGTTGGTTTCAATAGAGAGACCGGAAGGTTGGTGGCAACATGCTGTGCTTTAGTGTACTACAGACTTTAACTGCAACTGTTATGCAACAAAACTCTGCTGCTTCACTTGCACTGTAGAGTGTGAGACTGTCAGCAGGGTAAAACATCCTTCAATAAGTAGTGTCGTTAAATCCTAGAGCCATTAAACCCGCTTTTGTAACTCATTCATCACATTCAGCAATGATTTTGAAGACAATTACTCGTAATTTCAATCATTCCTGTTATTATGTATAATCTCTAAGTCTCAGTTTTTCTGAAGACTGTTATTGTTTTGTAGTTTTGTCGTTTTTTAAGTCATTATTCCATCATGAAAAAATATCACTTTTTCAGTATTATTGGTTCTGAAAATATTTTTTCTATTAATAAAAAAAACAAAAAAAAACTGAATATTCAGCATCCATTACTCCAGTCTTTAGTAGTTGGGTTTCCATTACAGATTTGTGCAAAACTTTTGCGATATTTTATAAATGTCGATTAAAAACCTATTGCGAATTTCCATTAACCCATGTTAAGTGACTAAAACGTAATTTTTTCCTCTAGTGAAAATCATGGAGATGGATGTTCGTAGGTTTACGTATATTGCAGCCACCGCACTAGCTATTATTTTTAATCAAAGTAGACATAGGCATGTATCTTTAGCGAAGCAGTGCGGAGAGCTGCTTCTGGAACGCTTCTGAAACATGCCGCAGCGCAGCTGGTATAAACACAAGCATTGACTAGAGTGGCCAGTGGCTGTACCAGAGCCATAACGCAGTGTAAAAAAGGGGTTATCCCAGCATTAATGGCAAGGAAAGTGCTTTATACTTGAGAGCGGCCACGTACGAGGTGTTTCTTGGAGGTTATAGTGCATTAAAGAATGATCATGTGACTTTTGCATATGGCAGGTGACCTGTAAATGTGAAAAAAAAATTCCATTGCAGTTTTGCAATTTATATTCATTCTTCGAATTTTTGCTAAATTGATGTGTTTCCATTAGACAAATTTTCAATTCGCAATTTCAATTTGCACAATTTGAAGGCTAATGGAAACGCAGTGTCACATGATCCTTCAGAAATCATTCTGCTCGAGAAACATTTCTTATCAATGCTGAAAACAGCTGTTGCTTAATCACAGTTCCTGTTGCTTAAAATATTAAGTAGAAGTGGAAACTGATAATTTTTTCAGGAGTCTTCAATGAATATAAAGTTCAAAGGAACAGCATACTGTCACTTTTGATCAACTTACATGCTTGCTAAAGAAAGGGATTAATTTCTTTTTTTTTTTAATTATAAAAGTTTACTGAATTGAATGGTAATGTAAATTTGTAAAATCCAGTGTCTGAAAGATGTCTACTGCAAAATAGTTAAATGCTATTTCATTTATAAATGTTTGGGAAGTTTTCCCAGAGACATTCACATCTCTTTTTTTCCTTCAGGAGAAGAATCTGGACTGGTTTCCACGGATGAGGGCCATGTCCTTGGTAAGCTCTGAGGGCGAGAGCGAACAGAATGAGATCCGATCGCTGCAGGAGAGGCTGGACACCACTGTCGGTCTCGTGGCTCAGCTGTCTTCCCAGCTGTCTGAGCTTAAAGAGCAGGTAACATACAGCACGCCGTCCAATGGGACAGCCCGGTTTCACAGAGCCAAACAGTGTTTTTCTTCACGGGGCCTCTGAAGTGTTTACTATTAGGCCCTGCTGTGGAAGTGCGTCAGAGCAGGGGTGGGGCGGTGCCCCGGGGCCATATGGATGTTCCGGCTGTGCTCCGCTGTGTCGGATCACGGCCATCACCTGCCTGGCCCACATGTGATTCCACACAAACAGTTTAACCGATTCACATGACACGGAGAGGGAGAGCTTTGGGTTCTAATGGGATGACGCTGGAAGGAAATTGCTGCCCCATGGCTCCTTTTTT
>NW_015505666.1:212291-224983 GCF_001515645.1 Sinocyclocheilus grahami | reverse complement strand
AAAAACATGGACGTAGTGTCCGTGACGTCACCCATAGGTTTCTGAAGAGCATTTTTGAAGCTCAAAGTGTGTGGAGACGGCCGTCGCCATCTTGGCTGCGCGTCACTCCCGAGTAATCGAAAATGGGCAAAAAGGCGGGAGGTGGGTGGAGCTGGTTGCTGAAACCACACCCGCCTCGCGCGACGGTGGTGACACAGCAGCGGCAATCCACCTGTCACTCAAGTGGCCACGCCCCTAATTTTGCTGAACTTTAAGGCTTAATATAATTTAAATGGATGAGTTATAAAAAAAAAAATCACCCCCCTCACAGTTGTCATAAAGGGCAACATTTGCTATATAGACCAAAACCACTTTTTGTACCAGGCTGTAAACAAATTTTTTTTCTGCTGTAAAGTTGGGCATTTTAACATGGGGAGTCTATGGGACTGACTTCCTTTTGGAGCCAGTCTATAGCGGCCAGTCGATGAATTGCAGTTTAAGTCACTTCCGTGTTGGTTTCAATAGAGAGACCGGAAGGTTGGTGGCAACATGCTGTGCTTTAGTGTACTACAGACTTTAACTGCAACTGTTATGCAACAAAACTCTGCTGCTTCACTTGCACTGTAGAGTGTGAGACTGTCAGCAGGGTAAAACATCCTTCAATAAGTAGTGTCGTTAAATCCTAGAGCCATTAAACCCGCTTTTGTAACTCATTCATCACATTCAGCAATGATTTTGAAGACAATTACTCGTAATTTCAATCATTCCTGTTATTATGTATAATCTCTAAGTCTCAGTTTTTCTGAAGACTGTTATTGTTTTGTAGTTTTGTCGTTTTTTAAGTCATTATTCCATCATGAAAAAATATCACTTTTTCAGTATTATTGGTTCTGAAAATATTTTTTCTATTAATAAAAAAAACAAAAAAAAACTGAATATTCAGCATCCATTACTCCAGTCTTTAGTAGTTGGGTTTCCATTACAGATTTGTGCAAAACTTTTGCGATATTTTATAAATGTCGATTAAAAACCTATTGCGAATTTCCATTAACCCATGTTAAGTGACTAAAACGTAATTTTTTCCTCTAGTGAAAATCATGGAGATGGATGTTCGTAGGTTTACGTATATTGCAGCCACCGCACTAGCTATTATTTTTAATCAAAGTAGACATAGGCATGTATCTTTAGCGAAGCAGTGCGGAGAGCTGCTTCTGGAACGCTTCTGAAACATGCCGCAGCGCAGCTGGTATAAACACAAGCATTGACTAGAGTGGCCAGTGGCTGTACCAGAGCCATAACGCAGTGTAAAAAAGGGGTTATCCCAGCATTAATGGCAAGGAAAGTGCTTTATACTTGAGAGCGGCCACGTACGAGGTGTTTCTTGGAGGTTATAGTGCATTAAAGAATGATCATGTGACTTTTGCATATGGCAGGTGACCTGTAAATGTGAAAAAAAAATTCCATTGCAGTTTTGCAATTTATATTCATTCTTCGAATTTTTGCTAAATTGATGTGTTTCCATTAGACAAATTTTCAATTCGCAATTTCAATTTGCACAATTTGAAGGCTAATGGAAACGCAGTGTCACATGATCCTTCAGAAATCATTCTGCTCAAGAAACATTTCTTATCAATGCTGAAAACAGCTGTTGCTTAATCACAGTTCCTGTTGCTTAAAATATTAAGTAGAAGTGGAAACTGATAATTTTTTCAGGAGTCTTCAATGAATATAAAGTTCAAAGGAACAGCATACTGTCACTTTTGATCAACTTACATGCTTGCTAAAGAAAGGGATTAATTTCTTTTTTTTTTTAATTATAAAAGTTTACTGAATTGAATGGTAATGTAAATTTGTAAAATCCAGTGTCTGAAAGATGTCTACTGCAAAATAGTTAAATGCTATTTCATTTATAAATGTTTGGGAAGTTTTCCCAGAGACATTCACATCTCTTTTTTTCCTTCAGGAGAAGAATCTGGACTGGTTTCCACGGATGAGGGCCATGTCCTTGGTAAGCTCTGAGGGCGAGAGCGAACAGAATGAGATCCGATCGCTGCAGGAGAGGCTGGACACCACTGTCGGTCTCGTGGCTCAGCTGTCTTCCCAGCTGTCTGAGCTTAAAGAGCAGGTAACATACAGCACGCCGTCCAATGGGACAGCCCGGTTTCACAGAGCCAAACAGTGTTTTTCTTCACGGGGCCTCTGAAGTGTTTACTATTAGGCCCTGCTGTGGAAGTGCGTCAGAGCAGGGGTGGGGCGGTGCCCCGGGGCCATATGGATGTTCCGGCTGTGCTCCGCTGTGTCGGATCACGGCCATCACCTGCCTGGCCCACATGTGATTCCACACAAACAGTTTAACCGATTCACATGACACGGAGAGGGAGAGCTTTGGGTTCTAATGGGATGACGCTGGAAGGAAATTGCTGCCCCATGGCTCTTTTTTTTTTTTTTTTAAGTTCCTCACTAAGGTCTACATGTTTGTTTGACCTTAGACTTCAGATGTGAACTGTACTCGCACGTAAACAAACTGCACAGTCATTGGGAATCGGCACTGATCCAAACCAGTGAGCCTGAAACAGTGGAACCAGAACTCTTAAATCACACCGTGGTGCCGTTCACATCCTCCAGCGGTACTTCTGATTCCTGCCGGTCACGAGGAGCGGGCTTACTGTAATTCTCCTGGCAGTGCTGGATGTTAAATAACTTATTAAAGTGATTTCTTCTCTGACAGCCAGGCCTAATTAAACAGATCCTCCTCACCTCTCAGCTCCAGCCAGGCTGATATCCAGCTCAGATGCAGCAGGCGAAATCTGAACTTGTCATGTGTTAAGACAAACAGGCTCTCTCTGATTCAGAGTGTTCCACCTCCGTTTTCTTGCTAGGGCTGTTTACTTGGAAGTTCCTTCTCTTTGTCTGGAACGGCCACAAGGTCAATGTCGGTTGAAACCCCAGTGTGTTTGGGAAAGGGACCCATGGAATGAGAGGTTGTTTTGATATTGGTGCAAATGACACTATGTTGTAAAGGAACAATTCAGCCAAAAATGAAAATCGTCATTGTCATGTCCGATCCTTTTAAACAGACTTCACGTCAAGAGTGTAGAAATGACACTCTAAAATGGTGATTATGGAGGCAACTTGATTGAAATAATTGACAGAATAATTGTGTCTGTGCTGTCACATTAGCAATATTTCACAGTGAAAAAAAGTCCATTGTCTATTGACAGTAGAGTAGCTCAGAAGTCACTTTCGAACCAAGCAGCTTTCTGATGGTCAATACAGAAAATTATTGAAAATGACTTGAAAATTAATGACATTTGCATGATAAACTTTTTCAAACTGACTAGATATTGCCCACATAATTTCACTGCACAACCATAAATGTAAATGCATCTTCAGAAAGTACACTATTAGAAGATCAGTGAAATTTACAGTAAAAAAAAGTGGCAGCTTTGGTTACTAGAACTTTACTGTTAAAAAGGTAGCATTTTACAGATTGATTTACAGTTAATTTACTGTTAAAATCCTAAATTTACAGTATAAACATTTAAAATATACTGATATACTCCTTACAAACAGGTGGTGGAGAAAAAGCCACATGATTCAATCAATCTATTTTTACTCAGAAATTACATTAAGGATCATTTTTTAATTCTCCTGGGAAAATATTAGTTTTTTTTTTCTATGTACAATAAAAAATAAAATAAAATATAACATAATATGTGGTGCATGGTGTCATACATCCAAATATAAAACACTGTCATGGTACTAAAATAATGCAATAAACATTAATTCAACATTAGATGTAACTTAAAACCATAACGTACATAACTGATAAAACTAAGAAGAAACAGTGAATTCAATAAAAACATGAAAATGTGAGCTGGTACACAAATGTTCTTTTTCACTTCTCAAAACAGTATTTTACTGTAGAATTATATGAAACATCTCATTAGATCTGTTAAAGATGTTCACTCCTATAATAAGTAAATATGACATTAACCAGTTTTGGCAGTTAGCAGCATTTTTACACTCTTTTATTGTAATTACTTTTAAAATATTATTTATTTTTATTTTTTTGGAGCTGTATCCTTTTAAACAGACTTCACGTCAAGAGTGTAGAAATTACACTCTAAAATGGTGATTATGGAGGCAACTTGATTGAAATAATTGACAGAATAATTGTGTCTGTGCTGTCACATTAGCAATATTTCACAGTGAAAAAAGTCCATTGTCTATTGACAGTAGAGTAGCTCAGAAGTCACTTTCGAACCAAGCAGCTTTCTGATGGTCAATACAGAAAATTATTGAAAATGACTTGAAAATTAATGACATTTGCATGATAAACTTTTTCAAACTGACTAGATATTGCCCACATAATTTCACTGCACAACCATAAATGTAAATGCATCTTCAGAAAGTACACTATTAGAAGATCAGTGAAATTTACAGTAAAAAAAAGTGGCAGCTTTGGTTACTAGAACTTTACTGTTAAAAAGGTAGCATTTTACAGATTGATTTACAGTTAATTTACTGTTAAAATCCTAAATTTACAGTATAAACATTTAAAATATACTGATATACTCCTTACAAACAGGTGGTGGAGAAAAAGCCACATGATTCAATCAATCTATTTTTACTCAGAAATTACATTAAGGATCATTTTTTAATTCTCCTGGGAAAATATTAGTTTTTTTTTTTCTATGTACAATAAAAAATCAAATAAAATATAACATAATATGTGGTGCATGGTGTCATACATCCAAATATAAAACACTGTCATGGTACTAAAATAATGCAATAAACATTAATTCAACATTAGATGTAACTTAAAACCATAACGTACATAAATGATAAAACTAAGAAGAAACAGTGAATTCAATAAAAACATGAAAATGTGAGCTGGTACACAAATGTTCTTTTTCACTTCTCAAAACAGTATTTTACTGTAGAATTATACGAAACATCTCATTAGATCTGTTAAAAATGTTCACTCCTATAATAAGTAAATATGACATTAACCAGTTTTGGCAGTTAGCAGCATTTTTACACTCTTTTATTGTAATTACTTTTAAAATATTATTTTGTTTAGAGGCTAAATATCACGTTATTGGGGTCGCTTAAACCCGCGGCCATGAAAAACAACCCCCGGAAAAAGTAGCATAATTCCGCGGACTTGGCAACACTGTGGACATTTTCCGATCCCATCCCACTTTCTGCCTCCGTCGCTTCATGTCATCGAACTCCCCTATTGCACAAAATGCCAAAAATAAATATTTAATATTTAAAATATTTGAATTGGTTTTAATGATGATAAGATTGGATCCCTCCTTAGGCAATTATGCCATTTATGCATCCTGATGTCATTCCAAACCACTTTGACATTATTCTGTGGAATGCAAAAGATGTTTATCAAAATGTTCACGCTGCTCTTTTCCATACAGTGAAAGAAAATGGTGACCATATCTGTCAAGTAAAAAAAGACAAAACCAAGTTTTATTATATACGAACTCCCCTATTGCACAAAATGCCAAAAATAAATATTTAATATTTAAAATATTTGAATTGGTTTTAATGATGATAAGATTGGATCCCTCCTTAGGCATAGTCTTTCTCACAGTTCAGTCATGCAGGTGTGCAGTTATTAACGCAAGACAGTCAACAACATCCTGCATAAACACTCATTAATCTAAATGTACCACACTCCCTTCCTTCTTTCTGCATGTGATGGGTCTGCGTGTGATTGTGCGTGTTGTTGTCATGCTGGTTGGTCGGAGAGCAGATGAGATCTGCAACATGAGCTGAGAGATCGCCCCTGCTGCACTCTTTCCTAAAAGCACTGCAAATCAAGGGGGGGGGGGTTCATTTGACTCAGCGTTCCTGCTTAATTTAATAGTGTACAGAGTGACTCGCTGAAGTTCTGCTGCAGAGACTGAGGAGATCTGCAAAAATATGGTTCTGTTGCGGGAATAGTTCACCCAAAAAAAATTAATTATGCCATTTATGCATCCTGATGTCATTCCAAACCACTTTGACATTATTCTGTGGAATGCAAAAGATGTTTATCAAAATGTTCACGCTGCTCTTTTCCATACAGTGAAAGAAAATGGTGACCATATCTGTCAAGTAAAAAAAGACAAAACCAAGTTTTATTATATATTTTTTTCCTGTTTTGGGCTTCAGCCCATGGTCCCTATTCACATTACAGATTCACAAACACTACTGTTAATTTTTATTATTTTAATTTTATTTTTTTTAAGAAATTAATACTTTTACTCAGCAGTGATGCGTTAAATTGATCAAAAGTGACTGTAAAGACTTGAAAATATTTCAAAATATTTCTATTTCAAATAAAAGCTGTTCTTCTGTACATTTTATTCTTCAAAGATTTCTGGAAAAAGTATCATGCTTAGTGCAACATTTTTAACACTGATAATAATAAGAAATGTTTCTGGGCGACCAAAATGATTTCTGAAGAATCGTGTGACACTGAAGACTGGAGTAATGGCTGCTGAAAATTTAGTTTTGACTTTAGAGGAATAAACTACATTTTAAAATATATAGAGAACCGTTATTTAAAATTGTATTAATACTGTTTTTACTGTGTTTTTGATAAATCCAAACTTTTGAATGGTACTGTACATTATTATTCACATACAGTAAACTATAAAAATGAACAAACCTTATTTATTTTTAATTTTAAAAAACTTGAATATATTATAAAATTATTATTAGCATATTATAATTATTATTATTATTAGATTACATTCACATCATTGTGGATCCAAAGATGGCATATTTCTGTTTGCTTAACAACATGAGAGAAACACATATGAATTGAAATTCAATTAATCATTTTTAAAGGACATGCAATTGAATGATGAAGGAGAGAGGGTTATGTAAATGCCTTTTATTAGATATCAGCTCAAAGGAAAGGTGAGTCATACAAAGCTTACATTTATGGGTTTTTTTCTGTGCTGAAGCATCATGTTGCATCTCTTCCAAACACCAGACTGAAGGTCTCTTTAAAGCAACAGACTCTTTTAACACCTCAGGCAGCTCTCTTCCCGTTGGCAGTGTTCTTTTAATTTGATTTACAAGCTTAATTGGCAAGGACTTAATGATAACAAACAGAGCTTTTTGGTTTGATTGTCAGGCTTTACATTCGCTCATTTTTCACCTCGCCACAAATTTCAAATATGCAATAGACCTATATGTAAAATAAAAAAAAGTTAAAGGCCATTGCATGAATCAGGAGGCAGTGACCTGCTGTTTGTCAAAGTACCCCTTTGAATCCCCCCAATCCCTGACTGACTGCTGTTCACTGGCTGTATGAACTGTGACTTCAGTCCACAAGCCCGTCCAGCCTGGTCACTGCACGCACCTATTATTTCTGACTGCTGTGTACACAGTGCTTTTGTTTTTTAAGTGCTCTAGACAGTTCTTCAGGTAAAGCAGTACTGTATTCAATTAACTGATATGTTATTTTTTTTTTAGAAATCATGTTTCATCTAAGAAATGTTAAAGAGTGTTGCTTCTGTGCGTACACAGTGCTTTTGTTTTTTAAGTGCTCTAGACAGTTCTTCAGGTAAAGCAGTACTGTATTCAATTAACTGATATGTTATTTTTTTTTAGAAATCATGTTTCATCTAAGAAATGTTAAAGAGTGTTGCTTCTGTGTGTATTCTCATGAGTGTTTAATATGGCTTATTAATAGACTAGAAGTTATAAATAAAATCAGATTTGTAAGTCTAACAGTTAGAAACCAGTATTTTAATTTTTTTTCTATAATATTTAAATTTCTTAAAATTATGCATATATATGCATTCAACGATATATATTGTTTCACATAATAAAAAAATGCAAATATGAAATCTAATTTAATACATTATATATTGCATAATTTTAAAATATTTTAATAATCCCAACAGTAATTGAACAACCAGGGATTTTGTCTCAGAAACAATGAATGCACCTAAAGTCAGGCCTCGTTTTGTGTCACTTACTGGTTTCATAGATAAAAATACTCTCCTTGGTAGTGGTAAAAGTAAAAAGTTAACCTCGACAAGCAGAAATTTTCATGTAGAAAAATACAATTACGCTAAAGGTTGCATAAAACTTTCCAAAATATTATAATATGGCAATACAAACGCAGACTCATTCAGCTGCTTTGATAAAAGGTCACATGGCATAAAATATTGCAGCAAACAGTTTCTTCCCTAAAGGCACAAACACTCCCACGCTCCACACGTTTACTTCTCCAGAGAAATCTCTCAGTGCCCTAAACTTTCTATAATATTTTAATTTCTTAAAATTATGCATATATATGCATTCAACGATATATATTGTTTCACATAATAAAAAAATGCAAATATGAAATCTAATTTAATACATTATATATTGCATAATTTTAAAATATTTTAATAATCCCAACAGTAATTGAACAACCAGGGATTTTGTCTCAGAAACAATGAATGCACCTAAAGTTAGAAAAAAAGGTACGTTTGTGAATAATTGCATTTTAAGGTGTTTTGGGTTTTTGAATAAGCAAAATTTAATGCTGGCAATTAAAGGAAATTTAGGCATGCCATTGCCACAACAGGAACAAACACAATGACAGATTGTGTCGCTCATTTTCCTAAAATGTCAGGCCTCGTTTTGTGTCACTTACTGGTTTCATAGATAAAAATACTCTCCTTGGTAGTGGTAAAAGTAAAAAGTTAACCTCGACAAGCAGAAATTTTCATGTAGAAAAATACAATTACGCTAAAGGTTGCATAAAACTTTCCAAAATATTATAATATGGCAATACAAACGCAGACTCATTCAGCTGCTTTGATAAAAGGTCACATGGCATAAAATATTGCAGCAAACAGTTTCTTCCCTAAAGGCACAAACACTCCCACGCTCCACACGTTTACTTCTCCAGAGAAATCTCTCAGTGCCCTAAACTTTCTGCCAATTCTGGGCAGAAGGAGATCCCGTCTGTAGCCCAGCGAAAAACACCTGGTACCTGTGCTTCCATAAGAGGAAGGCCCCCACCAGGCAGACGATAGCCTGAGCCAGGTTCAGCACCATCTGCAGAAGGTAATACATGGGTAGAGTGCTTACGATGGCACTGCAGTCTGTCACACCGCTGTAGGAGAAAGTGCGGGCGATGGGATCCTCAGGGTCCAGGGTACACATACAATGCTCCCCCATTTCCTTGCAGCTGTAGCTGTTAGTCAGGGCGTAATGGTAGCACTGGAAGGCGATGACCACTGCGGAAATGACCAGCCCCATCGTGCACAGGAAGAAGTACAGGAGCTGGGCAGAAGTGAGAGAGCGCTTACAGTCATTTGTGATGATTAAGGCAAGGTGCTGGAAATCAGATTTAAATAGACTAAAAGGCCTATTCTTGTTCATTTAAAACCAGCTCAATGTTCTGACTTGATGACTCAGGAATGTTACTGCCAATGTCAATCGGCCATAAAATTTTAAAAATATGCCTAATTACAAAAACAGATGACCTGAACATTTTGATTTTGTCATTAGTACACTCACACCATACAGACCTAGTATTACTTTCTTTATGTGAAACACAAAAGGAGATATAGCCAGAACCCAGAACATTCACCATACAATAGCAATGATAGTGATTTTAAACGTAAAGCTCCAAAAAAGACAAAAAAGAGAGTTTTTGTGAATGTGCAATGAAGTTCCGCAACTGACAATGTGGGTCACATGACAATGACAAAATGACAAATGAAGTATGTCCGGATTTTCATTTATATTCAAGACATTCATGCTCATTCATATAGCTTCTTTTTTTAACGCTCACAAAGTAACTACTTTCACCTACTCAGAGAGCATGCGATTTCGTATACAGCCATACTTAAATTAAACCGTGCCAATTAGCCTTTTTTTTCTCGATTCAAGTCATGATTCATCTTAAGTTGTAAACATGTGTCCAGAAAATGTTATTTTGGAATACACTGTAAATCAACATAAAACCAAATCCCCTTTTCACTCTTATCAGACCATTCGTTCCCTGATAGCACATCTCAGAGACATCTATTTGATATGTTTGCTCATCTGCAATGCGTTTCCTGTCAGACGTTAAATAGTAAATGCCTTTAAGATGTTTATGATTTAAAATGTACGAAAAACTGACATTTTAAATGCATTTATCAGATGTTTGTACACAGCAGATGCTTTCCAGATGAAGCGCTCTTTAACAGACATCTTGCAGATAATAAAAATAAGTTAGACCAGTTGTGCGAACCACTTCAACTGATTCATTGAAAACAACTGACTCAAAAGAACATCGCTAATTCATTCGTAAGACTTGGAATATTGATTTATGAGTAATATGCGCTACTTTTATTATATGATGCTTTTTGGAGATTTAAATCACCTTCCAATTTTGATGAATGGAAAAAAGAGCTGCATGGACATTCATATCCTTGTGTGTATCACGTAGGCCTATATAAGAGTAAATGATCATCAGCCTATAGGCTATATGGTGACATAATTTTAGTTTCTGGATGAATCAGTCCTTTAAAATGCAAGAGAATTGCCCGCTGCTCGGATACCTACTACATGTTTATCATAGAATCCCCTGCTCTCCGAGCTAAGTTGCACCTCTACATGTTTTAAAGTCCATTTGAAAAGCATTTACAGATGAGGTGCAAATGTAAATCTCGGTTCATCCAAAATATGCATTCATTTTTTTACCTTTACAATAAATTGAGCCGACGCTCTCTCATCAGGCACTCTGGTGATGCAGAAGAGGATGAATCCCAGCAGAGACACCACAATCATCTGCAAAACACAACATAGAGTATTTTTATAGAGTGCTGCAGAGATGACACTTTTTGTAGGCCAACCCAGAAATAAGCATCACCCTGATTCCCTTGACAAAAAACTCAATAGGATTTGTGCATTGGCTTTTGGATTATTGCAGAAAATGAGCTCTGTGACAAACAAACGTTTATGATTCTCACACAGTTTGTTCATCAGGATAACCTTCACAAATGAACACAACTTTTGAAACTGAAAAACAATCGCAAGAAGTAAAAAGCCAAATACTGGCTATAAACGAAACTGCAATCACCACAATCATGACTTTATGTCACCATCTCTAAACTTTGGACAACTCTTTCAGTCTTTATTTAGAAAGCATACTCTTTGAAGTGTTAGCAACTGGCTTTTTCAGAAATTAAAGCTTTAAAGGGGTCCTATTATGCTTTTTCACTTTTTCAACTTTAGTTAGTCTGTAATGTTGCTGTTTGAGCATAAAAAAGATCTGCAAAGTTACAAAGCTCAAAGTCCAATTCGAAAGGAGATATTTTATTTAACAGAAATCACTTTTCAAAAACTACAACGAATGACTTGTTTGGACTACAACGCATATTTTCCGGGATTTGTGATATCACTAATATCGACGAATGGGACGAGACCTGGTTGAGCTGCACTAGAGAGGGCAAAGAGTGTTATCACTATGTCGGAGACACGCTAGCTTTCCCAAGACAGATGAACTTAGAGTGGTTACAATCATCTGGGTTTAAATCGCGCTCAAATTGATTTGATTTTGACGCAATATTGACGCACTGAAGCTCGCAGGCGGCTATGGTAAGGGGCATGACATTTCCCGACCAGGCGCCGAGTGCTGCCAATCACAGCACACACTGGCCCAGCTAACCAATCACAGCACACACTAGCCCAGCTAACCAATCACAGCACATTTCATATTTCAGAAGGCGGCCCTTCATTTGATTCAGGAACAGTTCGAGTCGTTCATGCCAGACTGGGGAGAGAGGTGTTGTAATAATGTAAAATATGCTTGTTTGAGCTGGTTTAAGCTGGTACTTAGTTGGTTATAAGCTGGTTATGAGCTGGTTAAGGTTGGTCATGTGCTGGTTTAAGCTGGTCCTTAGTTGGTCATGAGCTGGTTTAAGCTGGTCCTGAGCAGGAGCTAGTTGCTTAACCATCTTAGCAGTAGCACATGGCCAGTTTAAACCAGCTCATAACCAACTAAGTACCAAGTTAAACCAGCTGCCATGCTTCAAAACATACCAGCATGTGCTGTTTTTTTTCAATAGGGACAGACCTTATTTCAGGCATTTAACTAAAAAAAAATATTTAAAAAAAAAACTTTAACTTCAGGATGATGGAACCAGAAGTGTAAAAATAAAAACTTTAAAGTTCTGGCCAACAAAATACGGTGTCCCTGCAGCAATCTATAGACCTGTTATCTTTTACACCCTAAATGTACAATATATAAACTAATCATACATGCTAATCAAGTTTTAATAGGCCATTTGGAGGGTGATCACCATGATCATGTGCATCTCAGAGTCTGTTGTTGCAAAATGTTGCCATTGTTGTCATGAACACATACCAGTGTACTGGGTTGCTCTAATCTCATTTGCAGTGCAGCAGACCTCCTAAGTTCTCTGCATGTGCCAGGCTTGTTATGAGCCAACCATAACCCTTATTGTAATCAGCATTGTGCAACTCAGCATTGAGTTGTCATCTGATAATATATTGACTGCCGTTGCAAATTGAATAACTTGACCCCCCACCCTCCAAGATATCTTTATCTTCCACGCTTTTTATCTCACTCTTTTCTTCTTTGTCTCTCTCTGTGTTTTCCCCGCTCTTTTTCTCAGCGTGATTGAGAGTCTTGTGACTAACGTGTGGTATCTATTTTGATTGTTTTTCCCAGGATCTGAGGC
>NW_015505666.1:184707-212281 GCF_001515645.1 Sinocyclocheilus grahami | reverse complement strand
ACCAGCTGCCATGCTTCAAAACATACCAGCATGTGCTGTTTTTTTCAATAGGGACAGACCTTATTTCAGGCATTTAACTAAAAAACCCCTTTAACTTCAGGATGATGGAACCAGAAGTGCAAAAATAAAAACTTTAAAGTTCTGGCCAACAAAATACAGCGTCCCTGCAGCAATCTATAGACCTGTTATCTTTTACACCCTAAATGTACAAAATATAATCTAATCATACATGCTAATCAAGTTTTAATAGGCCATTTGGAGGGTGATCACCATGATCATGTGCATCTCAGAGTCTGTTGTTGCAAAATGTTGCCATTGTTGTCATGAACACATACCAGTGTACTGGGTTGCTCTAATCTCATTTGCAGTGCAGCAGACCTCCTAAGTTCTTTGCATGTGCCAAGCTTGTTATGAGCCAACCATAACCCTTATTGTAATCAGCATTGTGCAACTCAGCATTGAGTTGTCATCTGATAATATATTGACTGCCGTTGCAAATTGAATAACTTGACCCCCCACCCTCCAAGATATCTTTATCTTCCACGCTTTTTATCTCACTCTTTGTCTCTCTCTGTGTTTTCCCCGCTCTTTTTCTCAGCGTGATTGAGAGTCTTGTGATTAACGTGTGGTATCTATTTTGATTGTTTTTCCCAGGATCTGAGGCAGAGAAATTTTTCTCCAGGAACAGCAGCACTGGTCTCGTGAGGCCTGAACTTGAGATACCAGAGCACACAGCGATGTTCTACCTTATCGCTCAGATATGTGCATCCATGAATTTAAATGTGTCTCTAACATAGCAATCTCATAAAACGTTGTTTTATTGCCACAATAGCTAATGTATTACACAATGAAACAGTTCTATATTGGGTTTGTGTGGCATTTAGAATTGAACCGAGACTACGTTTCGTGTTTTGTTGAATGGAGGTAGCAAACAGGATTCAAAATTCCAATCTGAATTAAAAATGTAAAGAAAAAAAAAAATTTTTAAAAAGCAAGCCAATTTCGTAACACTTAAAAAAAAGAAGGTTATATTGTTTACATTATTTTACTACCGTAAACTAACAACGAAAAATACTTCTGAAGCATTATTGTTAATTTCAATATTTACTTTTGCATTATTTTAGTTTTTTTCATATTTTTTACATTTTTAATTCTGTTCTGTTAATATTATTTAATGGACCTGAGCTAGTAACAAAAAACGTGCATTTTTATTAACTAACATTAGCAAAGAATATTAAATACTGTACCATATGCATTGCTCATCGCTCAATATTAATTTATGCATAAACTAACATTAACAAATGGGACCTTATTGTAAAGTGTTACTGCAAAGGTTTGTCGAGACAAACCCTGAATGTTTGCTTGACACAGTCTTGTTCAAAGGTTTTGAACAAGTTATTACATAGATAAAAATACTGTATTATCGATAATCGGACAAGACTGTTGAGCAATGTTATATAAAGATTCTCTTTTTCACTTTATCAGCTTGTGTTCTTTTAATTAGCACAAGTTTTTTTGTGAGTGATTGACCATGAGCCTCATTGATCTGAGCTTCTGCATGATTATGTTTTGAAACCAAAAAACATTATTTGTTGAAATTTAGGCAATGTTCACTGAAAAGCTGAGGAGCATATTAAATTCAAATTAATGAGGCCTATGACCAATCAGTTCCAAATAGAAATATAAACCTGTACAAATTGAGAGAGAGAGAAAAGATTTAATCCAAGATTTGGTGATAATATAGCATAATGAGAGACTCACAAGCAGTTTGTAAAAGACCAGTTATTTTTTGGCTGGCAATGCCAATTTAGGATTAACTAGTGTTAAGTATAATGTAATTTCTGTAAGTACATAGAGAAAAAAAACAGATGCATGCAATGTTATCCTCCTGCATGTTTCAGCCCTGTTTTGTTGTCATACGGCTTGGCTACGTGACTGGACATGCATGTCTGCACGGAGGGATGGCTTTGAATCTTTTGAAGATTTGTTTTCTATTTATAAAGGTACAGTTTGATCTAACTCTCCAGTGATTCTCAAACAAACATACAGCTGTAGCATTTTTTGTAGTATTTTTATCTAAGGAACCTGTGTTTAAATCTATTTTTCGTTACAGGCTTCTGCGACTGGATACTTTGCACGAATACTTAAAAATCACAGCTGAACAAGCAAAATCCACTGTGATTAGCATATGAGCTTGTATGTTTTTTCCAGATTTGCAACATGACACCCTCAGTGATGATTCTCACGACAGCTTTAAAACTCATGAGTCTCTTTATAAATGTATTCATTGTTCTCACTAATATGTTATTTTTGGACATGCATGCATGCTCTCTGTAACATTGTTTATGTATGCTTATGTACAGTATGACAGTGTGGCCAATGGATCTGATATGAGGCGGCCTCGTGCATGGCCCCAAAAGAGTAAACAAGGCATGCTGGGAGTTGAGGGAGAAGCAAAAGGAAGCTTACAATGATGCCGGCCCAGTGGGGCGTCTCCCTGGCCAGCAGAGAGGAGCTAATGGCAACCATGAGGAAGGCCACAGCAGCTACTGCGACGCCCAGCAAAAGCTGTAACAGAGCGACCAGCAAAGGAAAGCGGCAGCCACAACATTTTTGGGCTTCCTCCGGCACCGGGCCTCCAGTTTCTACTTGTCCCTTCTTCTCCTTGCCAGCGTTTGCGTTGCCTCCTCCAGCCGACCCCATCGGACTCGTCCCCGACCCCATAATTCCTCCCGTCTCGTGCTGAGATTCTTAATCTTCCTTTGAGGCCGACTGGACGTTCTTGCACTCGCCCTCTGTCTGTTTGTCCTTCCTTTTCTTTCTCGCCTGGTGTTTCTTTTGCTCTCTTTAGCTGGACTGTTCCCTTGCCCTGCCCTTCCCCTCCCTCCTCACTGGAGGCTTTGCTCCCTACGCGATCCCTGCTATTCGGAATCAGAAAAGACTCTGAACTAATATGGAAAACATTTGGAGCAGATTCCACAAGAGCCACATATAGAGCACAGAAGAGGAGACGGAAAGGAGGGAGGGTTGGAAAGGGGAGGGAAGACATAAAGGGGGACTCCAACACACGACAGCTACTAGTCTCCCTGAAAACTACACAGGAAACAATTCTTGTCTCTGGCAAACATGTGGGCGAGTGCTCGAGTCCTGCCAACCTCTTGCAACACACTGTGTAATCTATTCATAACCGCCTGGAGTCAGTCACATGATTTTGATGAAGTTACGTGACCCGTGGGCATGTGAGCGGGTTACAGTTAATCTCTTATGAATATTACGAGAGAGTGCAGATATGCTACGTGTTCATTTCATTTTGTGTTAATTATGGAGAGTCATTAACTACATGCAGGGCATGTTTCTTATAATGAATATGTCTGTATTCACCTAGACCTTTTGTAAAACTCGATTCATATTTCTTTATATGCTGGAAAAACTCTGATTTATAATCTTATAATGGTTTCATCTGCTAAAGCCTTCTGAAGGATGCATATTGATGGAAAATCAATCGCAAAGCAATCTCAGTACATTTAGATGTTAGTTCAAGCTAAACACAAGAAATGTTCACATTATAATGCTGCAAATAAATTATTTGTCATAAAATATTTATCACCAATATTTTCTTAGCAGTTTGTTGATATACGTAAAAAAAACTGATACAGTTCATTTCTGTTACAATATAGCAGGCAAACTATTTGCAAATCTTTAAAAATATGTAGCCCATTAAAAAATATATTTATGTGAACACAGGTACAATCAAATATTCATAGAGATTACTAATAAAATATGATTTCATCTAGTAATAAAATAGTAATAATAATTTATAATATTAATAACACATTGACGTGGCATACGTTTTCCCCAAAGATATGAATTACTAGCCTAGATATATAGTAAACAGACCTTTAGGGATGCCCTAAATTGGAAATAAAATAAAATATAAAATAATGTTTTTATTTATTATGCCAAAAAGTTGGCTATAGACTATAATAATTCTAACTTTATGTAAAAGCAATAAATGTGTAAGACATATCCTCATTTAGATTAAATACTTGTAAATAATATAATAAGTAGGCTATCCTGGTATTTCAGATTTAGATGTGTAGGCTAGATGTTATCCTTGAGAGCTCAAAAACTATTATTTTAACGCGTCTGAGCGATATGCTGTGGTTTTATTTTTCAGCGTCTCTTCAGCAATAAACTGACAACTTTCAAGCACATTTAATTCCCAGACTCTAGAGCTGCTGCAGTTTACACGTGAGTCAGCGCGCATGCGCGGTAGTCGAGTGCGCGAGAGTGTCAGCTCAGGCGAGCGCACACACATCATCATTCAGAGGTGCTGCGCGAGACCGGACACCACGCACTGCCGCTCCGCTGATACTGGATTAACAAACCTGATTGTAAAAGAAGCACAGAAGAAAGTGGGACAAAGTTATGGATGAAAGAATACCGAGAATGCAGGGCAGACAGTTCCTGGATCACGCGGATTTCTTGGGGTAATTTTTTATGTTCGGTTGTTTTTTGTTTTGTTTTTAATAAACGCAACTAATGTTACGTTTTTAAAAATGTGTGACGGAATGAATAGATTTGCATCTTAAAAATTAGGGTTTTCTTTTTTTAGGGTTGAATATTCGTCTCTCTACATGTGCAAATCCAAAAGAGGGGTGAAGAGAGAGGAAGGAAAGGTAAGCAAACTGTGGACCCGTGATGGGAACGTGATGTCCGTCAAGTTCACGTAACACTTTGTGTCGCTAGTCCTTAATCATCCGTGTGATAATTATTACTTTAAGAACTTTTTGCAATGGCTAATACTTTTTATTCGCAGGACGCGTATAAGTTACCACACAGACTGATTGAGAAAAAGAGGAGGGACCGAATAAATGAATGTATTGGGCAGCTGAAAGATTTATTACCTGAACATCTGAAACTTACGGTAATTTAAGTCAACAGAATTTTGTTTGGTCTTGTTAAAATGTTTGGTCATTTTAAACCAGCATAAGGAAAGCTAGAAAGTAGGGAAATCCGATAAATGTTCGTATTGTCTTACAGACTCTAGGTCACTTGGAAAAAGCGGTAGTTCTTGAGTTGACGCTGAAGCATCTGAACGCGTTGACAGCTGTCACAGAGCAACAGCACCAGAAGATCATCGCTTTGCAGAACGGTAAATTACATCTTGTGCACCCCACACAATGCAATCAGAGAAACATCAATGCCACATCAAGTAAAACAGTAAATGGAGCTTAAAGTACAGCAATTCAACTAAAATAGCTGCTCATAGCTGCAATTATGTATATACTTTTTATGTCAATTATGCTTACATATGTTAAGTGTTTTTATTGACCACTTTTTTTGTTGCATGTATTCATATATTTATATCTGTCTAGATTTATTATTAGTATCTATCTATCTATCTATTCATCTATCATGGTTTTATTTATTTTATATATATTCCTGTCTAAAAAAATCTACACCATATGTTGATTGTTTATTTTTAATATCTATCTATCTATCTATCTATCTTGGTTTTATTTATTTTTTATATTTATCTTCTGTGTATTCCTGTCTAAAAAACATCTACACCATATGTTGATTATATTTATTTTAATAATCTATCTATCTATCTATCTATCTATCTATCTATCTATCTATCTATCTATCTATCTATCTATCTATCAGTCTGTCAGTCTGTATTTCTGTCTGTCTGTCATTTTTCAGTTTTTTTTATGACAGGAGATTTGTCTCTCTTTTATGACAGGGGAGCGGTCGTTGAAGTCCTCCCTCCAGGCTGACTTAGACGCGTTTCACTCAGGCTTTCAAGCATGTGCCAAAGAAGTCCTGCAGTATCTGAACAAGGTGGAGAACTGGACGGCGCGCGAGCAGATGTGCACGCGACTCATCAACCACTTACACAAAGTTTCCGCGCAGTTCCAGCCCAGCGCAGGGAGCCTGCAGCGGCCGTTGCCAGGCGACGACGCTCCAGATCGGGACGTGCAGAGAGATACTCAAGCCAACTGTGTCCCTGTCATCCAGAGGACTCAGAACCTCGAGCTTAATGAGAACGATACGGACACCGACAGCGGATATGGAGGAGAGGCTGAGAAAGGCGATGGCAAATGCGAGAAAGGATGTGACACGGCCAAAAGAGTTAAGATCAAGCAGGAGTTCGGAGATGAACGTGTCACCAAAAAAGCCAAAATGAACTGGTCCGTGAATGGTGCGTCAGATTCCACCAATACCCGGCCGGACGTGGCGTTAATGAACTCTTTAATGGGAGTGGCGGGTGTTGGTGGACAACAGACTCCCTTTTGCATGCCGTTTTACTTCATAAACCCGTCTGCAGCAGCATCGTACATGCCTTTGTTTGATAAAAGTAATTTGGAGAAGTTGGTGTATCCAGCAGCAGCGGCAGCGGCGCTGACCAACCCATTCCCGTGGCTTTACCCCGGGATTCCCACGCACACCTCTGCTGCAGCCGCGGCCGCCGCTGCCGCTGCCATCGCTTTCCCCAATGCGCCCGCCAATAAAACCTATGGATTTAATGCAGCATCCTTAAAAGACGACGAGCCGCCGTCTCCCGATGGTGACCTGTCTAACGAGGCCGACCTGGCCTCTCCTGTGTCTGGGGATCATCATGGCTCAGAGAATCATGCCATTCATCAGCCCCAAAGAAATGAAAATTATGGTACATAAAGCTGACCTTATGTCCTTTGAGTGCACACTAGTTTGCTTGTAAAATTGCTATTTATCTGTTTATCTTAATTTAATTGTCATTGAGTATTTACTATAGTGTTTCTATGGATTTCCAAGCAAAGGCTGTTCATTTTTTATTTTTATTTTATTTTTTACCATTTTTTATTATTATGAGGACTCAAAATTTCAAAACCAATTGGTTTATCTTTGTTTAGGGGAGAATGGGGGACATTGTAACAACCAGTGCCTTTTGCACTGATTCCTTGAGTCAATTGTCAAGGAATTGTCAATATTCCTTGACAATTAACAGCAACCTTTATGTCTCGCCATCGAAAATGTGTGAAATCTCAGACTTTGCTCTGGGTTTTTTTCGTTGTTGTAGTTGTCTTTTTTCATTTTTGATGAAGAATCTTAATTTAGCGCAGTACATATTAACCTTCATTAAGCTAACGAACGGCGCTTATCCTAGCGGAACGTTCCTTTCAAAGATTTGGAAGTCACATATTGGACTCTTGGATGTAATGTTTGATATTGACCTCAAGCAGGCTGGTGTGACTGCTGCAGTATTTGTCAGATATATAACTTTCTATTATAGTACGACTGGATTTTGGTTGTATTTTGCTCTTTTCAAAGTTCAGTGCTTGAAAGAGTTACCTACATACCTCAACATACCATAGTGTTTGGGCCAACTTCTTAGAGATGCTCCTCTGATAGGGGTGGTGAGGAAATGTTTCGAGCGATTTTAATTGGACAAATGGTGTAAGCGACAACCCTCTGATGTAATGTTACAGCAGTCCCCGTCTCTCTCCCTCTCTCTCTCCCTCTCCCGAACAATTACTCTGAATTTCTTGTGAAGGAAATCAACACTCCAGATCAGAATGGCAGGACCAATCACCTGTCAATCATCACTGAGAGTGCTTTGCCAACAATCTGACATCATTGTCCTGTGTCACCTCTAGCAAAAATGTACAAGGTATAATAGCACCTTATGGAACTTTGATATTGAATGTAATCTGTGTTCTTTTGGTAGATATAAAAGTTTGTACTGTATATATTCTGATAAAAGTAGTTATTTAATCCAGAGGTAAAGTGCACTTTTTCTTGCCTTCTCCTATTACACAATCCTCACTCTTCGTTTTTAAGCCAATGCCCTTTGAACTCAAACTATATGTTTTTCTTACGGAAATCTTCTTAAATACAAGGCAAGTGTTGGAATATATGTATCTATAAATGTATGACATCATAATACTCTTGAGCTGGTATATTCAAACGTGAGCTGGATCATTTTAGTCTGAGACAGCTGTTGAAAAGTATGTAAGGTAAAACCTTTCAAGAGATGTGATTATATCAAATGTGTTTTGCCTTTTTTGAAATATTGTCACTATTCATGACCTCGAAAAGCTAAATGCGTTTGGGTTATGCTGTGTATTGTACAAATATGGTGGAGCACTGTAAAACATGACATGTTTTTAACATGTTTAACATGTAAACGGACCTTTTAGATTGGATAGATCTTAACAATCAGGAGATCATGGAAGTTTTATTGAATGTGTTTATTTTTTAGACCTGGGTTTATGAATGCATAGGAACAGTGATGTACCAGCTGCCATTTATTTCTGCATTGTAACACATTTCATAGGCCCTATAGTGTCTTTGCCTCAACTGTCATTTGCCTAAAAAGTGGCATGTGGATGTATATAATTTGTGAATATGCTGTATGTTTAATGTTCATGTTGTAGAAGAAATCTATGGATTTTTTAAAAAGGATAAACTGAGTGACTGCTGCACATTTCCTTAATGCTTTACACATTTGCTGTTTGAAATTATGCAGCTCAGTTGTCAAATAAACATAAGCTCATGTGAACAAAATGCTATCACCCCCCTCATTTATTTCAGCACCCAAATGCACATGATAGTTATACAGTACACAGTAAAACACTTAAACAGGCTGACAGAATCATTCAGACTTCATTACAGGTCAAAGTACACATGTGACAGTCCATTAGAGTGTTATTTTCAATGTGAACCGCCCAGAAACACCCACTTACCTACAGCTGACATGTAAACAGATTTTATGCATAATGAACCATTAACAAAGGCAGCTAGGAAAAACAAAAAAAACAGTTACTCTGAATACTTCTAAGGAGTCGTGCATATCATTTGGATCAATAAATGTTTATAAAACGTATCCTGTGATGAATTCAAATGTGGAGATTTATTATTTATTTAAAGTAATTAAATGTCAATAACATTGAGATTTGATAGGCCAAAAAATTTTAATTATATACATTTAATAAGTTTATGCGTTGTTTTTTAGACAAATAAGTAAGTTTGAAAATCAGCTAACATGAAATTCATAACGTTGGAATGTAAAAACAACCAAAGTTAACAAAATTCACGTGATATGAGTCCCTGGATATTATTCTGAATGCTTATTTGTAAAATAAGCATTATTGCTCATAAAGTAGGTGTCTATAAATCATAGCTTGTGGGAAATAAAATAGTTTAACCCACCAGCAAGGACTCAGCTACTAAATGCTTATGTAAACATTTAGCTATAGATTTAACAACAGTGTGTCTAATGTAATATTATTTAGTTGTGATAAATAATGTTATTCCAGTGGTAGAAAATAACTGGAAAGAGTGCTATAGTTACTTCAGGACACCCATGTTGGGGACGTGAAAAGTGATAAGGAGGCATTTGGTTTTATATTTCAGCATTCAGTTATGCTGAGCAAGATAAAGAACACAAACTCTTGCAAATTCACATTCTCAGATTGCTGTGAGAATATAATCGAGGTCACACTGGCATCTAGTGGTAAAATGGCGAAGTCACATGTAATTTATAGTTTATAGTTTCAAATAAGAATGAATGAATGAATGAATGAATGAATGAGATGTAGGAATTGTGATGTCCTTAGTAAGTAATCGTAAGGGAAACACTGAAAAATCACACAAGTATTTCTCGGTTTAGCGACTGTATTATTCTCCTCAGGGAGTAGGGGAAAGTGGGGACGAAAGTACCCTTTTTCAGAAAAACAATAATTTTGTAGACAGATATATATTTTTGATGTGGCCAATAACTCACAAGTGTGGTCTATCAATACCAGGTGGTATTTTGTACAAATGTAGAAAGACTGAAGTATCATTTCACTTGAACATAAGTTGCACATTGTTACTTTCGACCCCGTCGGTTGCGACGAAAGTAACACAACAATACAAGCTAGATATTTTTGTGTTACTCTTGTTTTTATTAAATATACCTGACTATGACCTTGTTAATACCCACATGAAAAAATACTATAGTAATTAATTTATAGTAAATACTATAGTGTTTTTGAACCATAGCATATAGTAAAAGTACTTGAATTAATTTGTTGAGGTAATTCTATAGTTGCTATGGAAATATAACAACTACAGTAATATAAACTAATTATTTTACCCAATACTGTACTAAGTTTTCTACAACTAGGGTATATTATACTACAATACCTACACTACAGTTTACTGCAGTAAAAACTAAATTAGCCTATACTACAGTATTTATTACAGTTTATCAGTTCACTCTAGTTAATACTACAGTATGCTGTAGCATTCATTAACAAAGTGTTGTAAATACTATAATATATACAGTATAATACACGTTACAAGGTTCAAAAACACTATAGTATTTACTATAAATTACTATAGTATTTTTTCACGTGGGTTATAACTTCAAAAATATTTTGTCCTTTATTTTGTGCCTTTATCCTTTAAATTCTCAACATAATGTAAGAAGTCATATTTATGTTTCCATCCAGTTGTTTTTATGCATTCATAAAGTAGGTGTCTATAAATCATAGCTTGTGGGAAATAAAATAGTTTAACCCACCAGCAAGGACTCAGCTACTAAATGCTTATGTAAACATTTAGCTATAGATTTAACAACAGTGTGTCTAATGTAATATTATTTAGTTGTGATAAATAATGTTATTCCAGTGGTAGAAAATAACTGGAAAGAGTGCTATAGTTACTTCAGGACACCCATGTTGGGGACGTGAAAAGTGATAAGGAGGCATTTGGTTTTATATTTCAGCATTCAGTTATGCTGAGCAAGATAAAGAACACAAACTCTTGCAAATTCACATTCTCAGATTGCTGTGAGAATATAATCGAGGTCACACTGGCATCTAGTGGTAAAACGGCGAAGTCACATGTAATTTATAGTTTATAGTTTCAAATAAGAATGAATGAATGAATGAATGAGATGTAGGAATTGTGATGTCCTTAGTAAGTAATCGTAAGGGAAACACTGAAAAATCACACAAGTATTTCTCGGTTTAGCGACTGTATTATTCTCCTCAGGGAGTAGGGGAAAGTGGGGACGAAAGTACCCTTTTTCAGAAAAACAATAATTTTGTAGACAGATATATATTTTTGATGTGGCCAATAACTCACAAGTGTGGTCTATCAATACCAGGTGGTATTTTGTACAAATGTAGAAAGACTGAAGTATCATTTCACTTGAACATAAGTTGCACATTGTTACTTTCGACCCCGTCGGTTGCGACGAAAGTAACACAACAATACAAGCTAGATATTTTTGTGTTACTCTTGTTTTTATTAAATATACCTGACTATGACCTTGTTAATACCCACATGAAAAAATACTATAGTAATTAATTTATAGTAAATACTATAGTGTTTTTGAACCATAGCATATAGTAAAAGTACTTGAATTAATTTGTTGAGGTAATTCTATAGTTGCTATGGAAATATAACAACTACAGTAATATAAACTAATTATTTTACCCAATACTGTACTAAGTTTTCTACAACTAGGGTATATTATACTACAATACCTACACTACAGTTTACTGCAGTAAAAACTAAATTAGCCTATACTACAGTATTTATTACAGTTTATCAGTTCACTCTAGTTAATACTACAGTATGCTGTAGCATTCATTAACAAAGTGTTGTAAATACTATAATATATACAGTATAATACACGTTACAAGGTTCAAAAACACTATAGTATTTACTATAAATTACTATAGTATTTTTTCACGTGGGTTATAACTTCAAAAATATTTTGTCCTTTATTTTGTGCCTTTATCCTTTAAATTCTCAACATAATGTAAGAAGTCATATTTATGTTTCCATCCAGTTGTTTTTATGCATAAATTCAAAATGTGCATAAAACATCTGAAAACAGTGCAAATGCATAGGTGGAGGTGGAAAAGCTAAGGTATGGCTAAAACCTAAACATGACTAAGGTAAATGCGACGTAGCAGCTGCCCTGAGACTGATGTTCCTGACAGATAGGCCTATGTCCAGAAACGCACTCTCATGAACATCTGGCTGTGAATCAGACCTCTTTCTGTCTTTCTGACCCTCACTCTTGACATATTAATTTGGTATAATACGACATAAACATGTTTTAATAAATGATGCAAGACACAGAAAGTCACCACATTAGCATGCAGCGGGACAATAGAAACACTTGTTGTCACTGACATTTACTGAAAAACTCTGAAAAGGCCAACTTCAGGATGTGCTACAGCACTACATAACCTGTAGAATTGATCATTACTGAGACACATGAAACGAGAAACACAACACAACCAGTGTTGCCAACTAATTTTCAGGGGAAAATTTGATTTGTTGCTAAAAGTTGTTGAATGACGCGATGTCATTGCGTGGTGACGTCATTCCGTAATCACGACGCAAAATTGTGTCACTACATCAGATCTCAGCAAAAATATAAACAAATTTATATATGTTAATTTAGATGTGTTTGTAAAATAATATAAATGCATAATATAATATTAAAATATAAATAACTAATTTTAAATACAACATTGAATTATTAAACACTTTCACATTTTTTAACAATTACAATTTAAGTTTATTTTTATTAGTTAGTAAACTAATAAAACGACTCATTCTGAACAATTATAGTTTTAAGCAGTGTATTAGTAGTTCGTATGCTACAATCTAAGAAAAGTCTGTAAAAATAGGGCAAAATCTATTAACATGAAGGAATTTTCCGTAATTATTATTCACACGTTTTTTTTTTACCTACATTTTAAATTACGCATTGTATTTTGTGATTTCGGGTTACAGGGTTACAATGGATAACGGATAATGTCCTGGAAAATTACTACCTTTTTCATTTTTCTAGATATTTTTCTTACCGTGCACTAACTGATCAACAAACTCAAGTACAAGCTCCATATTATGGAGGACGAAACCTGCAAAAACAATAAATAAATAAATACACAAATAAATAAATAAATGTGTGTATAAATACACAAATTCTTGTTTAAATACATATATAAGTAATTAAACATGTGATTAAAGTGGGCAAATAAATAAAATAAACTGGTGGGCAAATGGAAAATGTTTAAGGAAATGCTAAACATTATTTCTGAATGTAGTTCCGCCTTTATTTTTCCTCTGCACAACATGCTAATGAGAGGGTGTCAACCATGGACTTGGTCGGGTCTTGTGATAGCTGGGGGCGCGGTGTAAATACAGTATAGCCTAGTAAAGTCACTTTTGCCGTTCAACAGAGCAAGATATGGCGTATTGTCCGTACAGTATCTGGGACTTTACAAACGACCCAACGGAATGGCCAGAGGTGTCATTTCCTGGCACTCGATATTCGCAAATCTAGGGACCGTCTCTAAAGTTACATACGACATTGGTATACACTTTTCTAACTTAAATAGCATTTGAGGAAAATGACTTACAGTAACACAACTAACTGTAACATGTTCATGTAGGTCTCAGTTATAATGCACACCTTTTATATTTTTGATATTTATTAAAATAAACTGTCAAATCATATGTAAATATTGCTATTTTTTTCTTTACGAATATGGGCTCAAGCACAAAATATATCATAATTTAAAGCTCAATAGCATTTGAGGAGAATGACTCACAGTCATAAAACCAACTGTAAAGTGTTCATGTAGGTGTCAACTATAATGCACACCTTTTAGATTTTTGATATTTATTAAAATAAACGGTAAATTCATATCTACACTGTAAAAAAAACTTCCTGTAGAAATTACAGTAACTAACTGGCAGCAGTTCGCTCGTAACTTACTGTAATTTTATTTTGTAGCAAAAATACTGTATTTTATTTTGCCGTGTCATTTAACTAGCTGTAAATGTATTTAGAGTGTAATATTGTTTAACTGTAAAATATTTTATTATTGTATTCATTTTTTGGTCCTTTCTTGAGTAATGCATTTTAAAACAATAGAAAATATACTGTTATACTGTAAAGTTGACTGTAATTGGTTTGCTTCACTTTCAGTTACTGTAAAACTATATGCACAAATTGTAAAATTGGCAGTTCCATTAAATAACAATGGGAAAAAAACAACAATGACAACTGTGTAACTTCATATTTTTAATATTCCCAATGCCCTCCCCCAACCCAAACCTGAAACTTTACATTAAAGAACTGTAATATATTAGACGATTTGCAGAATTTAAAACTATTTAAATAGGCAGCACTTCCAGTCAACCTTTTGAGCCCTCTTGAACTGGCTGTTATTTTCAGGATGTCATGCCAATAAAGCAATATGAATTGAACTGAGTTGAAATGAATAATTGATTACTAAGCAATTAGATTAGTCTGTTATACTGTAAAGTTTACTGTAATTGGTTTGCTTCACTTTTCAGTTACTGTAAAACCATATGCACAAATTGTAAAATCAGCAGCACTTCCAGTCAACTTTTTGAGCCCTCTTAAACTGGCTGTCTGTCATTGGAAAGCACATGAAACCACCTTATAGATAATAATCTAATCTAATTGCTTAGTAATCAATTATTCATTTCAGCTCAGTTCAATTCATATTGCTTTATTGGCATGACATCCTGAAAATAACAGTAGAATACTGGCAGCTGTGGTTGCTGCCAGTAATGAACTGTCAATTTACAGTTCTCTACAGTTGATTTTCATCTCTCTCTTTTTTTTGTTTTTTTTACAGCGAACTGTTGTCAGTTAGTTACTGTAATTTCTACAGGAAGTTTTTTACAGTGTAGATATGAATTTATAGTTTATTTGAATAAATATCAAAAATCTAAAATGTGTGCATTATCACTGAGACCTACATGACCACTTCACAGTTGGTTGTGTTACTGTAAGTAATTTTCCTCAAATGCTATTGAAGTTAGAAAAGTGTATGCCAATGTCGTATGTAACTTTAGAGACGGTCCCTAGATTTGCGAATATGGAGTGCCAGGAATGACACCTCTGGTCATTCCGTTGGGTCGTTTGTAAAATCACAGATACTGTACGGCTCAATTTTTCTATGCATCTTGCTCTGTTGAACGACAAAAGTGACTTTACTAGGCTATACTGTATTTACACCATGCATCTCCTGTCAGCGGGAAAGCCACGCCCCCAGCTATCACAAGACCCGACCAAGTCCATGGTTGACACCCTCTCATTAGCATGTTGTGCAGAGGAAAAATAAATGCGGAACTACATTCAGAAATAAATGAGTGATCAAATGAAAATAAATAGGATGAGTTTAGCATTTCCTTAAACATTTTCCATTTGCCCACCAATTTATTTTATTTATTTGCCCACTTTAATCACATGTTGAATTATTTCTCTATGTATTTAAACAAGAATTTGTCTATTTATACACACATTTATTTATTTATTTGCATATTTATTTATTTGTGTATTTATTTATTTATTGTTTTTGCAGGTTTGGACCTCCATACAAGCTCCATATCTAACAAGGTGTATCATAAATGAACAATTATTAAATTATTATTATTATTATTAAATTAAACAATTGCTAATAGCAGCCAACTTAATTCATGTGAATTGTGTACTGCTAGGCATCTTTGGTTTCCTCTTTTTGTGTAATCTAGATGGAAAATGTGTGCCTTTTTATCGTTTGAGTCACTTATCAAAAGTTGCTAAATGTTGCCAAATAAATATTAAAAAAAAAGCTAAATTTGTTGCTAGGTGCTTTTGGAAGAAAACGTTGCTAGGGTAGTCTGAAAACTTGCTAAATCTAGCAACAAAATTGCTAAATTGGCAACACTGAACACAACTGTTGAGCCCATTTTCAAATTATGCCAAATTATTTCCCCCGATTGCCTAATCCTAACCCCTCCCCCACACCGCAGGGCGGGAAACGATGATGAAATCACGTGATATTTCTCAGCCCAGCGCGTGCTGCTGAATATGCTGTCCTAGCTTGGAAAGCATGTAGTCAGGACTCTGAGAAAATCGCTTTGTTACTTTCGTCCCCGCTCTCCCCTACATTTGTTAATAGTTAGACGTATTTTTTCAATAGATATATAAACTGTATAAGTATATAAAAGATCTAAGTTTATGTCTGTGTGGATTTTATTTCAATATTTATTCGTGATACAAATTTAATACGGAAACAAATAAATCACTTTTAAATGAGCAAATTAATAGACATTCACATACTTTTTTATTTAATTCATGTTATAAAATGTAGTTAAATAAAACAATAAATCATCTTTAAATGGGAAAATAAACTTCAAAATTGACTGTTTAATTCATGTTTTTAAATGTAGTTAAACAAAACAATCAAATGGCAATATAATCATTTAAGGTGTACATTTTAAATGTAATTTAGAAACGAAATAAATATTAAATTACATTAAATAAACAAGGTCTATTAATTTGTCCATCTAAAAGGGATTCATTTATTTCCATTTTTGTTTGAATTACTAAACTGATAACTTATTCCTTAATTTTTATTTAAAATGTCTATCCAAGTCCTCAATCGCTTTAGCCTATGCAATGTGTATGTAAATGTATAACTACACTCTAAAAAATGCTGGGTTAATTACAACCCAGTGCTGGGTAAAATAGGGACACCTCCGATGCGTTAACAGGTCCTGACGGCTCGCCAACATGAGAATCGCCTGTCTGCTGCTAGCTGCTGCCTTTTTCTGGACGTCCGACGCGATTGTACGGTAAGGTCAAACTAACAAACACTAACAATAACAGCAACACAATAACCACGTGAACTTTCTTGTTCTTTCACGTGGGTTGTATATTGTAGTCTAGGCTGTTTTAATAAAATTGTATCCAGTAATTTAAACAAATAATAGCTGTCTTTTAAAGCTTAGTGCGTTTTCTACCGTTATATGTATCTTTTTTTTTAACGTATAAAAATGCTGTCTTGGTAGGCAGCTTAGCAGGTTTTGAGACACAGCCCTTGTGTGGACGATTATAAGCATCCAGAGGTTGTTGTAAGTCTCCCACTTGACAAAGAGACACGTTTGTGACTCAGCAGAAACTAAGAGCTGTTTATAGATTAGTATGAAGGGCCCTTTAAAATTCAACCTTTAGAAATCCAGTTTAGTGCACTTAAGCTGATAGATCTCACCTCAGCTGGCTCCAAAACACGTGGATAATGTGTATTTATATCAGTTACACAAGGTCATTAATCACTTGATTTTAGTCCTTATGGTGGAAGCCCTTTGTTTCTTTCTTGCTTTTGGTTTGAATGTTAGAAACTGACCTGATTTGTCTGTTTGGAAGTTGACACACGTACACCACCCTATCAAAGTCCAAAACAGCAGATCTTTTCATATACATGCAATGAGTGCGTAATTAATTAAGTGTATACACACTCGCACACAATTTCATTTTGAGGTATTAATATGAAGTAATCATGGTCTAGTGCCAATGAATAATCAAAAATACAAAAACAACTGAATTTTGATCATTTATTGGCATTAGACCATGATTAACTTGATGAAAATTCTTCAAAATGAATTCTTCATAAAACAAGATGACGAAAAGCCAAATGTTGCTCAACTTTCTTTGTGGCCTGTTTGCAGTGAACCGGTAGCATGTTTGTTCCTGTAATCTGAACAAGAACATGTCAGTGATTATCTCACCCTTTCAGACTAGTTAGGTGCATTTAACTCTTGCAGTTAAGGAGTCTTGCCTCAGTGACAATGTCTAAGTGCTTTACTTGGTGTGAAGAATTGGTTATTTCTGTATGTTTAGTCAAATTTATATGTAACGTACTATGTATACTTTTTACCTAACACTCTTTAGAAATTATTTTTATCACTGAAGCATTGTGACCTAAATAGATATCTATTAATGTGAAATTCAAATAAAATAAAATATTATATAATTTCATTAAATTGAATACAAATCTTTCTGAATAAAAAAAAAAAAAAAAAATTTTCATCTTACTGACCTTAAAATAAACACTTATTTATTTATTACAAGACTGGTCAACAAAATATGCATTCTTGGTGTGTTATTAATGGCAACTTATTTACTGAAATAATGTTCTCTAAGTACACATGTTTTCTCTGTAGTATATGGTGGACTGTAAGAAAGTGCCCACACTCCCCACCATCTCATTCGTCCTGGGTGGAAAGACTTACTCACTGACTGGAGAACAGTACATACTCAAGGTCAGTCCTAGTATGTGCTATTGCTTTGATGCAGCACTTTGCATCAGTGGAGCTGTGAAATCGAGGTGTTGTTTGTGAAAAAGTTATTTTAGTTTTAGAATTTTTAAAATCAGCCAGTTATAACAAAATTCAAATAATTGACATTAGCCAGAATTTTAATAGCTGTGCTTATATTGGTGCATATTTTTCCATGTAGTCTTTTTAAATTCTCATTTAATTTCAGGTCACGTTATTGTGGAGCGCAACAAAGTAGTAAAGCCAAACAGCGTGTCTGAATCATTTGATCTTTTAATCTCAATATTGAGAAAGGAAATACTGCATCATTGAGCAAATTCATGAAAAAATATTTACAGGAAGAGGGAGGAGTCTCAAGACTCTTTACAATGATAGCACATCAGCAAACGTACAATCAAACAAAAAAGTCAGCGTACTGGATTTTTAAGCACTTCTTACCAAAAACATGATCTGTATTCCAAACTATATTTGAATAAATTTATTCGTAATATATTTACAGAATACCTTAAATGTACAACATTCATGCCTTGTATTCTATTAACATTTTTAGAATGAATTAGGCACGCATTTTCGAAGTTAAGGTTGTATTAAACCGATGTACATTGATTAAACTACATCCAAAAGAAAAGTATTGCATGTTTTCCACATTTTACGCATACATTTACATTCTAGACTTTTTCCAAAGCTGCTAAACTGCTTCTAATCTCAATTTTTGTGGACAGTAACTGCCCTGACTTGCAACATAACCTGTTTGTACAAATAGCCATTCTACAGTAGAGCATAAACCAGAGGTCTATGAGGGGGGTAAGTGCGTGCAACAGTTGGGGGAATGGGTTGGGATGGGGATGGGGGTGGGGGGCGTTAGCGTTAGCTACACATATACTACAATTAGAAATGTTGAAACTTTTGTACTGGACCAGTGTGAAATGAAGATGGCTGTTAGAAGAGGTCTATAGGAGAATGCTGTCGGTTTCCATTCCCACTCAATGAATCATGATTGACAAGGTCTGGAACTCGATGAAGAGGTTCTTACAGGGCAAATGAAATGATACTGGTCCTCACAGTTACAGATGAGGCTAAACAGGTCCTCACAAATCAGATTCGGGCATGTCCGGAATGTCTGTAATATTCGGCATTACGTATCCAGTGCTGCAGCTACCGTTGAGCATGACGTCTGCGCCTGAAGCAGGTCCGCTCTGCTTCCGGTAATTGGCTGGCATGGGTGACGGGGCTTCGCTCGGCGTCTTCACATTGAGAAGACTTGCATTGTCTTCGTCCTCTTCTCTGTTCCTGCAAGCAGTGTCTTTTATAATGCGGCCTTTTTTGTAGGAGACAGTAGACAGGCCTCCTGCGTTCTCGTCGATGATGTTCAGACAGCGCAGAATAAAAACCACAGGCACAGGGAGGATGGCAATGACCACCAGTGAGATGCAGACAGCCAGGCCCCAGGGCGGATAGCTGAGAGACTGTTCTTGAGCCTGAGAACAGACACTGCAATTGGATTATTCTGGCAAAGGAATAATTCCATTTTAATCCTGTGGTAAACCTGTGGATTGAAAGCCTTAGAATTGACCCGGGCTTAAAGGACTAATTCACCCAAAATGTATTAATAATGAATTAATAAGTGACTTTTAAATGGTAAATAGTTTAATGTTTACAAGAAAAAAGAACACCTATAGCTGAAATAATCTACAAAAAAAAGTCTGTATGTTCCTCTCTGAGCAAAACCTGAAAATAATGGCCATATTTTGAGCTACAAACATGTTTCAGATACTGTATCTAAAGTATTAAGCTTTTAAATTGCATATTGGCCTCTTTTCTCAGAGCTTCATTCGAGATTACCCACCAGTTGCTGGTTCCATGCACTGTAGCTAGGTGGCGACAGTCCCATCTGAATGATGCTTGTGGCCAGAAGACCCAGCAGCAGCACTGGTGTGATAAACTTCCACATATAGTAATAATAGCAGTATGGAGTGAAACCAAGCATGTCCTTTAGATCCTCAAAGAACCTGAATGAACCCACAGGAGACAGAGATGCATCAAAGCCACAATCACTGCAAATTAGATTAGAGTTGCTGCTTAATTCAGAACTAAGTTTGTTTCAAGATTTGTTAATTGTATTAAGCTTTTGTAAATAATAATTGTGATTGCTATTTGAATTTATTGTGATTTATATCTCAGTTTATTTTCTATGTAATATAAATAAATGATATAATTTTTAATTGTCTTGTAAAAGCAATCTATTAACTTTTTGTCATTACTTATTTTTAAGATTAATTATATATATATATATATATATATGTGTGTGTGTGTGTGTGTGTGTGTAGAGTTGTGAGAAATACTTCTCATATCAATATGAAGTTCATTATTCAAGATCTCAAATGGCTTACATCAATGACTGTTTTTTAACTTTAGTTTTACTTATCTTAAATAGTTAAGTTTTAATAATATATTTAAAAGTTAATCAGTTTTAAGTTTACAAAAAAAAAAAAAAATCTACAAAATGTCTGAATGGAATGTATTCCTCTCTAAACAAACGTTGGCTTTTTCTCTGAGTTTCAATCAAGATGTCAATTAATTGTGTTGTAAAGTAGTCCATAGTGTTTTTGTAATTCCTGTTTTTAAAGATAATTTAATTAGGATTTCAATTTTCTTTGGTTGGTATATGATCATAAATTGAATTCAATTAGGCTTGAAAACAAATAATCTTCATAGCAATATGACGCTCATGTCACGAGAGGGCGCTGTAAGCTCTCTAACAGAAGAAGCGTGCGTACTGCGTAACATACTTGTCGGTGCCGTAGACCCAGGCCACAGCAATGTTCTCCAGAAGAACAACGATGAGGAGAGGCAGAGTAGCAGAATAGTCATCAAACATGGCTACAAAGTAGTTCCCAGATCGTTGGACAAATATTAAACCAATACAGAAGGCAAGTACACAGCAACCAACTGTAAAGAAAGCAGGGAGAAATAATGTTTGTGATCCAGAGGATTAAACCAAGAGTCGAACTTTTGAATGGTAGTGCAAACAGTCTTTTATATTGGAATTTTTCTTTGAGAATGTTCTTGTCTTGACTTACACATAATATTAGTATTTGATTATTGTTATTATTTATTCATTTTTTTAATAGACTCCGGTCATTGAAAGTACCTTTCCACCACTGACTATAGCAGGGGTGGTGAATGCCGGTCCTGGAGAGCCGCATTGCAGAGTACAGCTCCAACCCTATTTAAAACTCACCTGCCTGTAGCTTTCTAGTAACCTTTCAGACCTTGATTAACTTGTTCAGGTGTGTTTGATTAGGGTTGAAGCAAAACTCTGCACGGCTGCGCCACCCCTGGACTATAGCATGGCCTGAGGAATAGTTTGGCTAAACTTAAAGGAACACTCCACTATTTTTGGAAATAGGCTCATTTTCCAACTCCCCTAGAGTTAAACATTTTAGTTTTACCGTTTTCGAACCCATTCAGCCGATCTCCGGGTCTGGCGGTAGCACTTTTAGCTGTAGCTTAGCATAGATCATTGAATCTGATTAGACCGTTAGCATCTCGCTCAAAAATGATCAAAGAGTTTTGATGTTTTTCCTATTTAAAACTTGACTTTTCGGCGCAGTGATATTACGCAGCGCCTGAAAATAGTCCCCAGCACGCTCCCTGTGCAAGCAGGTGGTCACGTTGATTATGCTGATGGAAGTTAACCTATTTTCAGGCGCTGCGTAATCATTGCGCCTGCTGCACCCATGGTACGGCAGCAAAGTTCCTTGACTATTACGCCGGAATGAGAGTATAGTTCCTAGTCATATCGGCCTAGAAAATCGCAACTTTTCATTTTTCGTTGGTCTTAGTACACGATGTAACTACAGAAGAGTCAAGTTTTAAATAGGAAAAATATAGAAACTCTTTGGTCATTTTTGAGTGAGATACTAATGGTTTAATCAGATTCAATTATAGATTCTATGCTAAACTACAGCTAAAAGTGCTACCCCCAGAACTGTTTAACTCTAGGGGAGTTGGAAAATGAGCCTATTTCCAAAAATAGTGGAGTGTTCCTTTAAAAATTCATGCAAATCTACTATAGGCTTCAGAGATAGATCAAATAAATAGGGTGACCATACGTGCCATTTTCCCAGGACGCGTCCTGGCCAGGATTTCTATATTGCCTAAAATATCTAGGTTTTGGCTTTGTTTGCGTGTGCGGACCGATCGGTGTATGACACCAAAGTACCATTTGATGTCAAACACTGATCGGTCTGAGCCGTGCTGCTTTTAAGTCGAACACACTATGTATGCGTAATTGCATCGCTTTGACCGTAGATCCCACCTTCTCACATGCCATGATTGATCCATTATGTACAATGCTTGCATGTTATTGGTCAAACTACTTTTTGATCATTACCTTCAGTAAGCATGAAAACAGGAAAACAGCCAAAACAAATCCTGGCCAGGACGCGTCCTGGGAAAATAGCACGTATGGTCACCCTAAAATAAAGATCTATTATATTCTGAAATGTAAGCAAACAAACAAACTAAAGGATGCTGCCTTTTCTCCATATAGCAGATTTAAGAACTTTTGGCTTTGGCTGACCTGTGAGGTATTCTTTTCGTACTTTGAAGGTATCCACAATGGGGGTGAGGATGCCCTGGATAGTGCCAAACATGCTGCCCAGCCCCAGATTGACCAACATTAGGAAGAACATAACAGACCAAAAGGGCGAGGCTGGGAAATGGGTCATGGCTTCAGTGAAGGCGATGAAGGCCAAGCCTGTTCCCTGCACTGCCTGTGAGAAAAAAGATAAAGGTAGGATTTTAGCATGCATTCAAAAACATGTAAAAGCACATATGAGTACAAAGATAATGTCTGATTAGTAAAGACCTGGACAAGTACAAGGCTTGACTTGTTTTGCACCGGCAAACATCACATATTTATTCAGGAAAGTGACATTTACTTAATCATATAACTGAGGTCTTTAAAACTGTGATGTTTAAATGCCAAAATATGAACATTAGATTGCCGCTATAACAATGATGTACATACATCTGTTGATTCTATACTGTTAAAATGCTGTATTTTGCTTGATGCTGCTGCATTAATTATTCAGGTTTTAGTGTAAGGGTTTACCTCGAGACTAGCAGGAACTGAAAAAATAGATCTGAGTAAAAGAAAACACATCAAAGCAGCAGGAGTAAAGTGACTGTGTAAAGAAACAGACCCATATTCTAGAAGACTACAGCCTGTGACGGTTCTTGTAAGTGTGTATGTGGTTAATCTCTTTGGCTTTGTTTGCGTGTGCGGACCGATCGGTGTATGACACCAAAGTACCATTTGATGTCAAACACTGATCGGTCTGAGCCGTGCTGCTTTTAAGTCGAACACACTATGTATGCGTAATTGCATCGCTTTGACCGTAGATCCCACCTTCTCACATTGATCCATTATGTACAATGCTTGCATGTTATTGGTCAAACTACTTTTTGATCATTACCTTCAGTAAGCATGAAAACAGGAAAACAGCCAAAACAAATCCTGGCTAGGACGCGTCCTGGGAAAATAGCACGTATGGTCACCCTAAAATAAAGATCTATTATATTCTGAAATGTAAGCAAACAAACAAACTAAAGGATGCTGCCTTTTCTCCATATAGCAGATTTAAGAACTTTTGGCTTTGGCTGACCTGTGAGGTATTCTTTTCGTACTTTGAAGGTATCCACAATGGGGGTGAGGATGCCCTGGATAGTGCCAAACATGCTGCCCAGCCCCAGATTGACCAACATTAGGAAGAACATAACAGACCAAAAGGGCGAGGCTGGGAAATGGGTCATGGCTTCAGTGAAGGCGATGAAGGCCAAGCCTGTTCCCTGCACTGCCTGTGAGAAAAAAGATAAAGGTAGGATTTTAGCATGCATTCAAAAACATGTAAAAGCACATATGAGTACAAAGATAATGTCTGATTAGTAAAGACCTGGACAAGTACAAGGCTTGACTTGTTTTGCACCGGCAAACATCACATATTTATTCAGGAAAGTGACATTGTGACATTTATATAACTGAGGTCTTTAAAACTGTGATGTTTAAATGCCAAAATATGAACATTAGATTGCCGCTATAACAATATAACAATTACATCTGTTGATTCTATACTGTTAAAATGCTGTATTTTGCTTGATGCTGCTGCATTAATTATTCAGGTTTTAGTGTAAGGGTTTACCTCGAGACTAGCAGGAACTGAAAAAATAGATCTGAGTAAAAGAAAACACATCAAAGCAGCAGGAGTAAAGTGACTGTGTAAAGAAACAGACCCATATTCTAGAAGACTACAGCCTGTGACGGTTCTTGTAAGTGTGTATGTGGTTAATCTCATTATGGCATCGCCTCAGCCAACTCGTACCGCATTTATTTCCGTTTGTTTCATCATGCGGTGTCTCTTGATAACCCACACACCTCTTTCCATAACAGCACAGCAGAAAACCTCTGTGCCTCCTTCATTATTGGCCACTAAACTACTTCCTCTGCAGTTTACTTTATTGTGGTCAAAAAAAGCATTTTACATTTGTTTGTGTGTCAATTACAAATAAGGATGTCTGAGATTATGGAAAGAAGAACTCCTTTAAAAGCTTAAAATAAAAAAAAGATTTTTGAACTGTATTTTGAAAATGTTTCTGTTGTCTACTAATATATATATATACTGTATATATATATATACTGAACAAAATTATGAAAGCAACACTTTTGTTTGTGCCCCCATTTTTCATGAGCTGAGCTCAAAGATCTAAGACTTTTTCTATGTACACAAAAGGCCTAATTCTCTCAAATATTGTTCACAAATCTGTCTAAATCTGTGTTAGTGAGCACTTCTCCTTTGCCGAGATAATCCATCCACCTCACAGGTGTGGCATATCAAGATGCTGATTAGACAGCATAATTATTGCACAGGTGTGCTTTAGGCTTGCCACAATAAAAGGCCTCTCTAAAATGTGCAGTTTTATCACATAGCACAATGCCACAGATGTCGCAAGTTTTGAGGGAGCGTGCAATTGGCATGCTGACTGCAGGAGTGTCCACCAGAGCTGTTGCCCGTGAATTGAATGTTCATTTCTCTACCATAAGCCGTCTTCAAAGGCGTTTCAGAGAATTTGGCAGTACATCCAGCCGGCCTCACAACCGCAGACCACGTGTAACCACACCAGCCCAGGACCTCCACATCCAGCAAATATAGAAACTCTTTGGTCATTTTTGAGAGAGATGCTAACGGTCTAATCCGATTCAATGATCTATGCTAAGCTACAGCTAAAAGTGCTACCGCCAGACCCGGAGATTGGCTGAATGGATTCGAAAACGGTAAAACTCAACTGTTTAACTCTAGGGGAGTTGGAAAATGAGCCTATTTCCAAAAATAGTGGAGTGTTCCTTTAAAAATTCATGCAAATCTACTATAGGCTTCAGAGATAGATCAAATAAATAGGGTGACCATACGTGCCATTTTCCCAGGACGCGTCCTGGCCAGGATTTCTATATTGCCTAAAATATCTAGGTTTTGGCTTTGTTTGCGTGTGCGGACCGATCGGTGTATGACACCAAAGTACCATTTGATGTCAAACACTGATCGGTCTGAGCCGTGCTGCTTTTAAGTCGAACACACTATGTATGCGTAATTGCATCGCTTTGACCGTAGATCCCACCTTCTCACATGCCATGATTGATCCATTATGTACAATGCTTGCATGTTATTGGTCAAACTACTTTTTGATCATTACCTTCAGTAAGCATGAAAACAGGAAAACAGCCAAAACAAATCCTGGCCAGGACGCGTCCTGGGAAAATAGCACGTATGGTCACCCTAAAATAAAGATCTATTATATTCTGAAATGTAAGCAAACAAACAAACTAAAGGATGCTGCCTTTTCTCCATATAGCAGATTTAAGAACTTTTGGCTTTGGCTGACCTGTGAGGTATTCTTTTCGTACTTTGAAGGTATCCACAATGGGGGTGAGGATGCCCTGGATAGTGCCAAACATGCTGCCCAGCCCCAGATTGACCAACATTAGGAAGAACATAACAGACCAAAAGGGCGAGGCTGGGAAATGGGTCATGGCTTCAGTGAAGGCGATGAAGGCCAAGCCTGTGCCCTGCACAGCCTGTGAGAAGAAAGATAAAGGTAGGATTTTAGCATGCATTCAAAAACATGTAAAAGCACATATGAGTACAAAGATAATGTCTGATTAGTAAAGACCTGGACAAGTACAAGGCTTGACTTGTTTTGCACCGGCAAACATCACATATTTATTCAGGAAAGTGACATTTACTTAATCATATAACTGAGGTCTTTAAAACTGTGATGTTTAAATGCCAAAATATGAACATTAGATTGCCGCTATAACAATGATGTACATACATCTGTTGATTCTATACTGTTAAAATGCTGTATTTTGCTTGATGCTGCTGCATTAATTATTCAGGTTTTAGTGTAAGGGTTTACCTCGAAACTAGCAGGAACTGAAAAAATAGATCTGAGTAAAAGAAAACACATCAAAGCAGCAGGAGTAAAGTGACTGTGTAAAGAAACAGACCCATATTCTAGAAGACTACAGCCTGTGACGGTTCTTGTAAGTGTGTATGTGGTTAATCTCATTATGGCATCGCCTCAGCCAACTCGTACCGCATTTATTTCCGTTTGTTTCATCATGCGGTGTCTCTTGATAACCCACACACCTCTTTCCATAACAGCACAGCAGAAAACCTCTGTGCCTCCTTCATTATTGGCCACTAAACTACTTCCTCTGCAGTTTACTTTATTGTGGTCAAAAAAAGCATTTTACATTTGTTTGTGTGTCAATTACAAATAAGGATGTCTGAGATTATGGAAAGAAGAACTCCTTTAAAAGCTTAAAATAAAAAAAAGATTTTTGAACTGTATTTTGAAAATGTTTCTGTTGTCTACTAATATATATATATACTGTATATATATATATATATATATATATATATATACTGAACAAAATTATGAAAGCAACACTTTTGTTTGTGCCCCCATTTTTCATGAGCTGAGCTCAAAGATCTAAGACTTTTTCTATGTACACAAAAGGCCTAATTCTCTCAAATATTGTTCACAAATCTGTCTAAATCTGTGTTAGTGAGCACTTCTCCTTTGCCGAGATAATCCATCCACCTCACAGGTGTGGCATATCAAGATGCTGATTAGACAGCATAATTATTGCACAGGTGTGCTTTAGGCTTGCCACAATAAAAGGCCTCTCTAAAATGTGCAGTTTTATCACATAGCACAATGCCACAGATGTCGCAAGTTTTGAGGGAGCGTGCAATTGGCATGCTGACTGCAGGAGTGTCCACCAGAGCTGTTGCCCGTGAATTGAATGTTCATTTCTCTACCATAAGCCGTCTCCAAAGGCGTTTCAGAGAATTTGGCAGTACATTCAACC
>NW_015505666.1:139241-183536 GCF_001515645.1 Sinocyclocheilus grahami | reverse complement strand
GTTGTGTGGGTGAGCGGTTTGCTGATGTCAACGTTGTGGATTGAGTGGCCCATGGTGGCGGTGGGGTTATGGTATGTGCAGGCATATGTTATGGACAACAAACACAGGTGCATTTTATTGATGGCATTTTGAATGCAGAGATACTGTGACGAGATACTGAGGCCCATTGTTGTGTCATTCATCTACGACCATCACCTCATGTTGGAGCATGATAATGCACGGCCCCATGTTGCAAGGATCTGTACACAATTCCTGGAAGCTGAAAACATCCCAGTTCTTGCATGGCCAGTATACTCACCGGACATGTCACCCATTGAGCATGTTTGGGATGCTCTGGATCTGCACATACGACAGCGGGTTCCAGTTCCTGCCAATATCCAGCAACTTCGCACAGCCATTGAAGAGGAGTGGACCAACATTCCACAGGCCACAATCAACAACCTGATCAACTCTATGCGAAGGAGATGTGTTGCACTGCGTGAGGCAAATGGTGGTCACACCAGATACTGACTGGTTTTCGGACCCCACCGGACCCCCAAATACATTAAAACTGCACATTTTAGAGTGGCCTTTTATTGTGGCCAGCCTAAGGCACACATGTGCAATAATCATGCTGTCTAATCAGCATCTTGATATGCCACACCTGTGAGGTGAATGGATTATCTCGGCAAAAGAGAATATACTGTATATATATTATTATAATTTTTTTTTTTTCAGCAGCCTTATATACCTCCAGTCTTGAGTTTCACATGATTCTTCAAAATCATTCTAATATGATGATTTTGTGCTCAAGAAACATTTATTATTATTATACATTTTGAAAACGGTAGTACTGCTTAATATTTTTATTTAATTTTTTCTTTTATTTTTAAGTATTCTTTGATGAATAGAAAGTTCAAATGAACAACTTTACTGTCAAACAGAAGTCTTTACTGTCACCTTTGATCAATTCAATGCATCCTTGCCTAATAAAAATTTTATTTGTATTAATTGTGCTGACCCCAAACCTCTGATCAGTAGTGTAAATAATTTTCATATTTTTATTTTATTTTACAAATATCATTAATTTTATGTTTTCTTGGGGTTATTCCTTTTGACATTTGAAAACCTTGGCAATTTAAAAATAATTTGAGTTCATAAAAGAAATGAATTCAAGCCGCTGACTATGGATTACGAGTTTTAAAAAACAGATTTTGATGGATCGTGCTCCTTTGTGTTGTATTAACTTTCAAAACAAATGACTGGAGTGAGAGCGTAGCTACCGGGGTTGTATTCCATGGAAAGTTTGTGTATATCAGTTGTCTCTTAGGTTTCCCCGAGGTGTATCGGTTCACTTTAAGCTTCTCCTCACCTTGTTCAGCTCTTCTTTGATGTCGCAGCTATCTAAACCTAGGCGTGGGTAATCGTTTTCCATCACGCCCCGGATAATGTTGGTCATTTGCTGGTAGTCCTCAGGGCTAACATTACTGAAATTAATATGGTGTGGGATCAAGCTTGGATTGATTTCTTTTCCAAGGAAACCAATGATCTTCTTTGTGTTCCTAAGATACATTAATACAAGAAAGTCAACCACAGGTAATTTGATCTGTATTCGGTTTATGAACTGCAAGTGTATTTTATTATTATTCTGAATATATTCTACTAAACTGCTTCTCATGGTTAATTTGTTTTGAACTTACATTTCCACACATTTGGCATTCATGATGTTAGCCTTGAAGCCCAGTACAGCGAACACGACCAGAGTGGCCAACACTGAGGTAAAGAAGTTAATGAAGGAGACCAGCACAGCGTCGAAATGGCAGTTGTTGTCTCGCTTGTTGTAGCTGGAGAAGGCGATAACACCACCGAAACCAAGACCCAGAGCAAAAAAGACCTGTGTGGCAGCTTCACGCCACACTTTGGGTTCCAGCATGATTTCCAGCTGCAAGAAGATACTGTAGTTTATTACTTGTCACTTGCTCAATTGGATGCAGTGATATGCTTTTCACTTTAAATATCTAAAAAACATATGAAAATGTATTAATCTGGCTATGATTGATGTCTAAAGCGGACAATTTTTTTAATCATACAGACCAATATATAGATTGATTGCTAACTGAAACATTGGGCTACACCACATTTATTTTTTTTACATATGAATGAACATATTAAAAATGTCTTAATATGAGAACTTAAACTAAATGAAAATTAGAAATTTTACCTTAGCTACTAAATTAAATAAGTTGAAGTTGAAGCACTAAAATTACTGGAAATAAAAACTAAGCCTGAACTAAAACTTAAATAAAAATTAATTATAAAATTATAAAAATGAAAGCTAATTTAAATAAATAAATAAATAACAACTAAAATAGTATAGTCTATGTAACACCATGACTAATGGACTTTATAGAACATAAAAGAAGATATTTTTGAAAAATTACTTTTTTTTTTTGGTCCATATAATGGAAATTCACAGGTTTGGAACAAAATACAAAATCTCTTTAAATATAACTATCAGCTATCAGCTTTTTTGGATACTGAGCTGCATCCTTGATAGCAAAGAAGTAAAATCAGCACTACAGTCTTCTTAAATATGGTATTTAATATAATAAGAAAAATTAAAAACATTTAATTAACAAATGATGGTCTCTTTTCTCCCCACATTTCAGCTACAGTGTAGCTTTTGTAATGGCTCTTTTCTAATTATCACTGTTTTTAACGCAATAGCAGTACTATTCCAAAGCAGAGGCTACATACTATCATTTAATTGTGTGTTACACAAACCACCCTCTGATAAAACTCTGAAGCGACACATAGCACAACAAGGGACACATTGATAGCCCCTTGCACTGAGGAGAAATGTGACCACATCTTGTGTCTGTGCGTTGGATGTGTAAAATAGCTTGGCACAACAAGACAGTCTGCTGCATTTCAGTCTGTGCTGATGGAAGAGTTAATTCACTTCTGTCGAATCACATCACAAATGCATGCTGGGAAATCTGGCTGGGGTATTGTTTCCATAGATACATCTATTGGTCTCCACCGGACTGAGACGACGGATACACATGGGAATTAGTAATGGATGATTACCATAATTCTCAATAAAGTGGATTAATTGCTGCTGTATGAACCAGAGCATGTAGAGTAAATTGGTCTAACCATAGTCGTAATGTGTCATCTGCTCACACATGCACAGATCATGTTCTTTAGGGTTTTACCTTTGGTGTAAACATGTGGATGATGCCGTCAACAGAACCCTTGAGCAGGAAAGCACGGGCCAGGAAACAAATAAGCACAACATACGGGAACAGAGAGCTGAAGTACATCACCTGCAATTAGACATAACCCAACAGAATATAAAAAAATGTCAATGTCAAATGTGATTTACAGTTTGTAGTACTGCAATATCACAAAGAAGGCTAGTGACTTCTGTTATGAACATGTTTTTCTCTGTGCTACTGTTTCTTAAACTGTAAAATAATTTTCTACACATAGGTGGCAGAAAAGTGCCCTCACTTGTTGACTTTGCTGACAGTCAACAGGCTTTTTTCACAGTACATCCAATTGTGATTTGTTTTTCAAACCTTTACATTTGTTACATTTTCAGTCCATCATTTTGAAAGTGAAGAAATCGGATCCGTTTGTTCAAAAAAGTGTAGTGAAAAAAATGCAGCTAATTTTGAATGACTCTTAATGAAAAAATATGCTTTTTTTTGGAGCCAGGTGGTGTAGTTAAGGCATCTATTAGCTGACTATCTAGCCTGAATGCCACATGCGATTATAAATGAGTGAATTGCGAAACAGCTGCAGACACTACTGTGCTTTGTGAATGATGTATGTTAAATCCCTGACTGAAAAATGACTTCTGAAATCTGTTCTGGCCAGTCCGATCAGACTGAAACATATTTCCAAAACTATTGCATATGGATGTGGTTTCAAAAAAAATTTGATATTTTATTTTTCAGAGTGCAACTAAATGCATTTGAGTCAGATATATTATTTTTGATGACCAAAGCCAGACAAATTAGATAATTTTTTTCTCTAAACATGTCCATCAAAAGAAATAGAGCTGTTAAATTATTGCATTGTTGCCAGATCATTTGTGACTCTTTGCTGTTACAGTTAACTAAAATTAAAACTAAAACTTTTTATAATTATTAGATACATTTAGAAATATTAGATACATTTGTTTAACTTAAAAATTTAAGTAAATAAGTGAATAAATTATAACTAACTTAAAGTCACTTTGTATTAAAGCCTCTGCTAAATGAATAAATAAATATACTACAATAAACCAGGTGTGACTGAGAATCCAGCGCTACTGGGAACGGTTGCTTCTCTTTTTAAGAGTTTACTAAAGTCATGCAGTCACACCCCAAACATAATTTCATAATTTTCTACTTAACAATAATTATAATGTCAGCACTTAATAACTAGCTTAATCCTTAAAGCCCATGTATAATTTGTTTTATGGACACATTTTAAATGGGTGCATATCATTCGTTTTTTTTATTGGGTATTTTCACTGAGATCTAGGTTTTTGCACTAAAACAGTCATAATTTAGTTGATCATGAAAGCTTCTACAAGAATGGACAGACCATGTTTATGATGACACAGTAAACGCTGTTCTACACTCCCATTTATGCATTTGCCAGACATTTTTATTTAAAGTGATTTACATTGCGTTTGATCAGTTCCCTGGGAATTGAACCCATGACTTTGGCATTGCTAGAGTCATGCTCTGACATGTAATGTGGCATTCACATATTAACGTAGGTTCAACAAGCTAATTTAAGTTGAAAAGCACTTTTTAAATTAAACAAAGTATTACTTAGATGATTGACGTTATTGGCTTTCTTTGATCTTGCTTTTACTGTATGGCCATGATGCTGAAAAAGCTACTGACTCATTTCTGAATCATCAAGGGCGGACCAGCCTTAAAGAGTAAGAACAAAGCCTAAAGTTTAACTATCCCACAGCTTCGAAGATTTAAAGATACACATTCTCTGTGGCTTCCCAAAAATGAAGCATCATGAAGGATTTACAAAGATCCGTTAAATCAATCAACCCCTCTTCCTGCAGACATGGCTCTAATTCTACAGTACAGTATCCTCAATCACCAATACTTGTAGCTGAGTATGGTTATTTGGTGCTGTGCCACAGAACTGTGAATGGAGATGGTGCACATAAAAGCATGGCAACCAGCATTGCCATGCTATTTGTGCACGCAAAATTACAAAAAAGAAAAAAGAATGGCACTGTGGGATTTTTTTTTCGGGAAATATGCTTTCTGGGTCTGTTGAATGAGACATTGGTATTCCTTTGTGAGGTAAATCCCAGATTAAGCTTCAAAGACTGACCTTATCCCCTGCAGAGTATAGTTTACTATATCCTGTACCATAATATCCTTACTGACTGAGGGGCCACACTTAAATGGTAGGAATCCATCTGCTATCCCTTTAGCTGGGAATAGATTAAATGTTTATCAGAAACCTTTATTATCTATCATGAGCAAACATCAATTTAGTGCACTATTTAAAGTATTTTTTGTGTAGTTGCTGAACCATTTTATGTTTTCTTTTAACATATACACTTTAAAAATATGTAAAAAGTATGGTGGCCCAGTAGTGCACAACACAACTGAATCTTCACAACACAACGCATAGGACCAGTTTCGTTGTGTTGCAACTTGTTTCCATTGTGTGGTGCTAATTTAGTTGCGTTGCAGCTTGTTTCTGCTGCTAATTTTATTGTGTTGTGGCTCGTTTCCATTGTGTTGTTGTAATTTTTGGGGGTTGTGGCTTGTTTCCATTGTGTTGTGGCTTGTTTCTGTTGTGTTGTGCTAATTTTCCATTGTGTTGTTGTTTGTTTCCATTGTGTTGTGCTAATTTTGTTGTGTTGTGGCTTGTTTCCGTTGTGTTGTGCTAATTTTGTTGTGTTGCGGCTTGTTTCTGTTGTGTTGTGCTAATTTTGTTGTGTTGTGGCTTGTTTCCATTGTGTTGTGTAACCCCCTCAACCTGTTGTTTTAACTTCCTTTTAAAGGAATATTTCACCCAAAAATTTAAATATGCTGAAAATGTTCTCACCCTCCAGCCATCCAAGATTTGGATGGGTTTGTTTCTTCAACAGAACAGATATGAAGAAGTATTTGTTGAAATTTAGCATTTAACGCTTAGCATTACCATACATGGATTTGTTTCTTACAAACTCACAGCTTTTTACTTCACAAGATGTTAAGTGATGGATTTAAATTGTGTGGATTACTTTTGGATTAATTTGATGCTTTTATCAGCTGTTTGGACTCTCATTCTGACGGCAGAGGATCCATTGGTAAACAAGTGCTACATTTCTCTAAATCTGTTCTGATGAAGAAACAAACTCCTCTACATCTTGGATGGCCTGAGGGTGTGTAAATTTGAAGTACATTTTAATTTTTGTGTGAACTATTCCTTTAAGAAGGTTTCAGTACTCACATGATTTGAGAAAACCGTCAGCTGTCTAAAGTGAGCTGGTTCAGAAGCACACAGATGCCAGAGTACCACATGTGGTCTTATCCGTATGATGCTGCATCACGTTTCACAACGTCATGCAGGCATGGATCACATGAGAGGCCTATGGTTCTCACTGACATGGGAAGGATCAGTCTGAAGGTCAGTGTTTCTCTCTGTGTTGCTTTTAAGACATCCCTTGAGGTCTTAGCTGACATTTACTGTGTGACCAAAGGCAAACTTTCTTAGAACAAAATACAAAACACTTTTCTTACCTTTCCAGAAGACTGGATACCCTTCATCATAGCAAGACACACCATGGTCCAAGCAGCCAACAGGCACAAAGTCATCCTCCAGTTAAGTCCTCCACTCTCAGAGATGGAATCAGAGATGTCCAAGGCCACACGATACCAGTAGTATGTAGTGGCTGAACTTTTCTCACACTCTGGTTCGACATCTAAACAATAACATGAAACTTACAATCTTGTACAGCATCATAAGATTGAAAAGTTCAGAAAATAAATCAGAAAAGTTGTTCAGTAAATGAAAATGTGTAGCTTCTGCCTAAATGAATGGATTAAAAAAATTCAAAGTGGAATTTCCTGTTCTTCTTTAAGTTGTCTTACATGTATTCGTTTTGTTTTTGACCAGGGGACACTCGTGCCAAGGAAGAGGCTGCTGGAAGGATTGTGAGAAGTAGAAGAGACTCCAACCGATGATGACATTGTAGTAAAGAGCCACAAAAAAGCACACCTGCAATAACAGAGAATGCAGTCAAATATATAGGCTACAGCATAGACTCTTTAAATGGTTTAATTAGTTGCCTTTCTCTTGAACAAAGACAGTATCCGACTTTGGCTATTTATACAGTGCACTTGAAGTATGGTACGTCCTTATGAAAGCACTGATATTCACCAAACAGCTGGCGAAGCCGATGCCACCCAGACGTGGGCTGATGTAGTTCCACACCCCAATACTGCCTCTTCGGATGCGCTGGCCCACTGCTAGCTCCAGAAAGAAGAGGGGAATCCCTATCACCACCAGCAGAATGAGGTAGGGAACCAGATACGCTCCTACAAAAGGAGAACTTTTGGTTATGGCCCTATTTATTTAGGAACCAAACTTCTAAACTGGTATGCACTTGAGACATACAATATGTCAGGACTTGAGACATACAATATGTCAGATGCAGTATATTCATGCTACAAGTAACAGTATGTAAATGCAATTAAACAATTACCCATCATGATCAAACATTCTTCAAGGTCAATATTTGATTATTTTTAAAGGTGTCATATATCTTACCTAAACAAACAAAATTGCTTTCATCTTGGTATGATGCTTATTTATTCATTCATTATAAATCATTTTTATAAATAATTAATTATTTTAGCTTACATTATATATTTTTAATTATGTATTTTGTTTATGGTTATTTATAATGCTAATCATTTAAAGTGTTATTTTAGTATTATTTATGTAGTATTTAATAGTTTGTTTTCAATCGATTTGACACTTTTCTCCAATGCAGTGTACTTGTTCTCAAAACAATTAGCACAGCCATCCAAACACAAAATTATCTTAACCAAACAGTTCAGCTTTACTGCAAAATGAAGCACTGCCATTTTTACTAGTAATGCATTTATTAAAAGTAAATATTAACATCAAATTTATAGGTGTGTTCTCTATTGATTATAAAACACATTCAGCTGTAGATGCACAAATATGCTACTGAAAATACATGTTTATTGCAATTCTTCAACAGGGAGTTGATATATATTGCATATATCTAAACGAAATAAAAATGATCCAACACCTGCTATCACCCATGAGAAAAAACAAATTGCTACTTTAAACTTCAAATCTGTTTATGCCAACTTTAGCAGCAAGAACCTCAAACAAACTTTTCTGATAACTACAGATCAGTCTTTTACAGCATAGTGGTGGATTTAAGCTAGTGAAAATACTAGTGTTCTAATAATTTTGGCCACCACTGTATTCACACGTGTGTGTGTGTGTGTGTGTGTTTGCTGTATACATGAATTATCCTGAATTATTGATCTTGCCTTTCATTTACATCTGGAAGAGAATTTCATTGCATTTTATCTACACTACATATTTGCTGCGCTTGCATCATAGGAGAAAAAATGTAAGAAGGTTAAATCTATGCTTGGCAAGCTCCTGTCTCAACATCTCCACAGACCTCTTAATTTATGGCTGTTGGTGTTGTTCTGGACTACCATGTCATCAATGCTGCTGTTCCATTCAAAATAATCTTGATTGTACACCTGAATGTTCCTCCAACTTAAATTCTGAAAATTTTTTTGACATTTACAGTAAATAACAGAAGTTAATAATTAGCTTAATCCTTAAAGCCCATGTATAATTTATTTTATGGACACATTTTAAATGGGTTCATATTATTAGTTTTTTTTATTGGGTATTTTCCCTGAGATCTAGGTTTTTGCACTAAAACAGTAATAATTTAGTTGATCATAAACTTCTACAAGAATGGACAGACTATGTTTACGATAACACAGTAAATCTGTATGATTAACAATCATATAGTACAACACTTTTGACTCGTCAATTCGTTCTTGCTCTTTGTATAATTTCCCTTTTATTATTACTCTAAAGCAATTGTGATAAATGTGTAAATGATTAGGAAAACCGCATTTCCTGTGTTGTGTGTGTGTATAATTAACCGAGTAGTTATCAGTTTAGGGCCAATCGAAAATATACCATGTTTATTTGATAGAAAGACATTACAGCGTTTTGTTTGTTGTGTTTGGACAATTGGTATATACATTTTTGTGATTTGTGTAAAATCTTTTTTCAGATATTTTAAAGTATCGGTTGGTTGTAATAACTATTGTGAAAACATTTGAGAGTTTTGTGCACATTGTTTTGAGAACATAATTTGAATGATTTGTAATTTTTATGAAATTAATGAAAACGTACAATCTGTTTAGGACAATTACAAAGTGTTCAGCTCACTATGTTAACTATTTTGAGAACAGTGACCTGAGTTTCAATTTTTAGGGTCACTGTTTTCAATTTTTGATGTACAAAATAGTGTAATATTTTGAATATTTAATTTATATTTCCAATTTTTTTTTATTAAGCTTTACTTACTGTAATTAGATTTTTAATGTTTTAGTACGTCAAAATTGTCAAGGCAACATTTCTACTTTACTTTATTTTAAAGTATTTTTTTATTCATCTAATATTTATATTCTATTTTATTTCAGCTTTATTTCAATTAACAAAACACATTTTTAATATTATTTTTAGTTAACAATAACAACACTGGCCTAATCTTACAGTATTTGACAAAATATGAATGAATGAGGTAACCCACTATAATTATTTGCAAATATTTTCTCTCTTGAATTAAACCGTTTCAGAGAGCCAAAGAAGGACGAGACTGACATTTTCAAACTGTTCAAGCATTGCCAGTGGCACAGGATAGAACATTCCTTCCAAGTGCCTTATGGGGAACAGCTTCAATACAATGGCATTGCTTTGAGAGTACTGTAGGGCTGCTGCTCCTCCAACATGTTGAAGTCATGTGCTTTAACACACAGAAACCTACTGAGATTCACAGACAATTGAGATGATTTTAAACAACAACTGTTATATTTAGAGACATGCAATTGGGAACATAAACTGAAGTGTTATTACATAAACTGAAGCGTCATTTACAAAATGTTCTGTAAACTTCAGTATATTTTATTTAAAAATGTCTTGCATCTTTTATTTCAACATTTGTTTTATTTTAGTTAACTATTATAACCCTTTTGTTGGGTGCCAACCTTATAGTCCAGGCTTTGGGCATGAACAATTTCAGGCCATTTATCATTGATTTCCTATGTATATAACCTTTATCATTGGTTATATAGGCTTAATCCAATTTCTGGCGCTTGCATCTAACCCAGGCTTTGCTACATAATGAAAAAGGTAAGCTTCATCAATGATATCACCGTTTTAACAGTTAATCTACTTAGCAACTTTATTGAAGACAGCAATATGGTTCTTTAGATTTTGTGCCTAATTAACTTTCAAATAGTAGAATGTTTTTTTTTGGGCATTTTGTTTAAGGTTTGTAATATAGGTCAGATTGGGGCACTGTGGGATGCTGGTTGAAGAATTGGTGACTCTACAGGTTGTGCGTGAGATGACTTCTGGCAGACTGAGGCAGCAAAATGTTGTAGGGGTGTTTCTTTGAGGACAAAACTTGCTGTCATTGATGGCACACAGATGGTGCAGTGATGTGGTTGCTCTGCCCTGGCAAAGACAGAGACAGACACGGCCCACACACAGTGACCTATTTAATCTAATTACTGATCTGCACAGCAGGGTGGTCACACTCACTTACGTATTATAACCTGGAAAGTAAGACACGGCAGGGTTGTGGTCAAACTCGTGCAGACAACAGGCCTTTGACACAAACTACTGTACAACTGTACAATCTTTAATGAGCCGAAAAGAACGCACGTCACACCTCTGTTCATCAATTTGCACTGACTACCAGTAGCTGCTCGCATAACATTCAAGGCATTAATGTTTGCCTACAAAACCACCACTGACTCTGCACCCCTTTACCTAAATTCATTACTTCAGTTATATGCCCTCTAGAAGCTTGCATTCTGCAAGCGAACGACACATTATTGTGCCATCTAAAAGAGGCACAAAATCACTTTCACAGACTTTTTCATTAACTGTTCCCTCCTGGTGGAATGACCTGCCCAAATCAATCCGAGCAGCTGAGTCCTTAACCATCTTCAAGAAACGACTAAAAACACATATGTTCCATCTTTATTTGACCCTCTAACTCGATCACTTTCTATTCTATTTAAATTCTACTTTATTTAAATTTTTTTATTTAAAGGTGCAGTGTGTAATATTTAGGAAGATCTATTGACAGAAATGCAATATAATATACATAACTGTTTTCAGAGGTGTATAAAGACCTTACACAATGAACCGTTATGTTTCTATTAACTTAGAATGAGCAATTTATATCTACATACATCACGGGTTCCCTTACATGGAAGTCACCACCATGTTTGTACAGTAGCCCTTAAAGGACAAACCGAGCACGTTTCGTCACTATGTTGTTCTTGCGAATAAAACACTGACACAATGATGAACAAGTAACAATAATATTCGCAATAACATATCATTTTATTGAATAATTAAGTAAATATAGTTCCTTAATTTACCTTTGTAAAGAAACCTCATTGCTGGCTACTATGCTGTCTCAGACTACGACATCTAAGGCCGCGGTCACACTAGATTTTGAGCATGCGAAATTCGTTCGGACGGTGCTGCGAAAAAAAGCGGGAGCAGAATATGACATCACGTGCCAAAATATCGTCACTAGTCATAATTCTTACAATCAGTCACAAGTATAGTTAATCAAGTACACACACGCACATGTGCCATCCGCTCCTGTATCCCTTGCACCACAAACCAAGCCGCTTCTCTTTTTATGTGATTTATACGAAGTTGTGTTGTATAAAGCAGAATGATGCGACACTGCTAAAATTAGCGATTCCTCCATTTCTGTACCGAGAGGTCACTTTGTGAGGTTTTGATCTTCTATTGGTCTTACGCATTTAAGCGAATTCGCAGGTCAGAGTTCACCAAACTTGGACTTTGCTACGCAGCGAACAGCGAAATATCTTCGTTTCCGGTCTGACACATTCGCATGCGTATGAATGAAAGTCAATGGAATGAAAAGTCTAGTGTGACCTTTAGTCCTGTATGGGCCACAGTAGCTTCTCTAAAGGGAGGGGTGAGCGGGGGACTGAGCTGTTGGTTGCAATTCGCAACCTGACCGCTAGATGCCACTCAAATTTACACACTGCACCTTTAAAAAAAAAAAAAAAAAAACTAACACTAGCTTTCTATTTTTTCTATTCCATCTACTTGTTTTTCTTTGTGTGTGTGTATATAAAAAAATACCTTGCTACGTGTACTGCGTTAGGCTAACAGAGATTTGTCATTTGCACTTACATATTGTTGCTCTTTTGTTAGTTTTGATTGCTTCTATTGTCCTCATTTGTAAGTCGCTTTGGATAAAAGCGTCTGCTAAATGACTAAATGTAAATGTATACAGTACAAACACAATAGTTACTACTATGTGAATCCCAAATGTAAGACAGTGGCTTTCCTTAAAATGATAGCTATTACATCGGTTGCTTCTCTTCTGCGTTTCTTTCTGATACAGAAGTCGTTCACTCACTCTGAAAGTGCCTTTTGCAAATGAAATGAGGAGAACAAAGAGAAAGAGATGAGTAATCATATCTAATGTATGTCATTGCTATCAGGGAGACCAGGGTAAGGAACTGTAATCTGCTTTCTCTTGACATTAAACAGCTTTGTATAATCGGAGATGTGTAATATAGCCTGTGATTATCCTGCACATGCAAAACCATTAATTTCAATGCTATGCAACTTAGATCTGTTTCATACAACTAATTCTAATTTGTTTTTATTGATCGTCATTTTGGTACTATTCTTATTCCAATAACTTTCTATGGTTTCAAAAGAAACTACAGCTGATTAGCCTGAGGAGTTTCCACACATAGTGCTAAACCATCACTTCATTATGGTGTATCTTTGTATTGACTAAAAATGCACTGCTTAGCTAAAATATGAAAATATCTGGGTCTGAAAATACACTGACTAGACTTGAAGAAGGAAATGCATGAGAACTTGCAAATGAGGTGTCAGGCATATGTCTGACTTTAGGTTGTCAGTCTAGAAATGTACTTCCTTTGTTTCTAAGCATGTCAATGAACTGAAACAGCCCAGTTTCACTCTCAAATATTCTCCATTCATATCTATCTATCTGAATGGAGAATACTTGAGAGTGAAATTGTGAGCTGTTTCAGTTTTATTTATAGATAGATATAGATCTACTCATCAAGGTGAATTACTTAGTATATATGAATATAATCCAAATATATTAACTTGATCATTTTGAATTAATATCATTAATTCGTCATAACCTACCGCCACCATTTTTCTGACACAAATATGGGAACCTCCAGACGTTGCCCAGGCCCACTGAGAAGCCCACTTGGGCAAGGATGTACTGGAGCTTGCTGCTCCATGCAGGCCTCTCTTCTTCCTCCTCCTCCTCCTCTGAGCCCTCCTCAACATCCCGCTCCTTATTCTGTGGAACATCTCCTACCATTAAAGAGCTGCTCTTGAAAGAGTCCTCACAGTTATCTTCATTGGAGAGCAAATCTTTGACAGATTCTGTAACTTCGTCATCGTCAATCTCTCTCTTGACGGTTTTGCTGTTTTTAGGCATTTGAAAATGTCTTTTTTTTTAGCAATGGGGAGGGAGAGATTCTAGCAAATCCGTTTGGGCAGGGCAAGTTGAGGTCAAATGTACAAAAGTATGTCAGAGTGGGATTTAGTCAATAGATCGAGGAAAGTGTGGGTTGATGAAATATTTATCTTCTCATTTTCAGACAGGTTTCCTGTTATATAAAAAAAAACAACGAAACAGAAACTAGACAGGTTAATTCCCCTCACATGATGCAATGTGTCACTAAATTGCATGCCTTTTTAATAACTTTCACTAGACTCCATTTCACTTTTTCAAAACTTCCACCCTAAAGGCTTATCAGTCAAACCCAACACTAAGAGTGACAAACAGGCAGACACAGCTGTTTTTTGAATTGGCTAAATAAACGCGCTTTCTCCCCTGACTGTATCCTATGGATGAGACAAGTGTAATTCCCAGAATATCTCAGGAAGTTGGGACAATTTTTGCATTATGATACCGGAAAAAACGCATACAGTACTTATTTTTATTTCACCTTTATTGTAGTCACAGCTAATGTGATGCACAACGCAGTAACGTCAGCTAGTAACCATCCCTTGCATCACAGCTTACTCCATTTGACATTAAATGTCACTCAAGCCAACTGGATCATTCGGAACACGATCATATTTCGCATCTAAATAATTTAGCCCCTCTGCGGAGCACGAGGTCGGTTCATTTGCATACGAACCCAAACAGACAAGAGCGCGCCTTCTGTAGTCACGTGGCCGCAGCGCCCCAGAATAGCAGGTTGTCGGTTTCACAATAAATTAAGAGCAAAACAGAATATTATAGTAATAACGTTATTAAATCGATCCTTTGTGGTTCAGAAGGTCTGGTTCGTACATTGTATACTGAACCATGAGTGTACAAATGTGAATGATGCTCTCTCGGTGGCAGCTCGTGTGATAAATAGATTTCTTTCAAGGCTGCACCTTTTTTATAATCCAGCCTCCAGTAGAACACATTTGGGCCTCTTCGTCATTGAATTTACGCTTAAAGTGAACTCTAAATTCTATCAAATGTTTTAAAATTCGCTCATTCAAAAAAGGCATTTTAAAAGAAGGTCGTGAAATCTACATGCGCATAGGATGTCAAGAATATAGGCTAAAGTAAATAATCTGTTATCAGCAAAGGCCATTGTGTCTATATGTATAGATCTTATATAAATTCCGCTTATTTTAGGGGAAATTATTAGACGGCTTTATTATACTGACTGATAATAGGCAATTACGCTCATGAGAACAGCATTTATTATTTACGAAATAAATATAATATACATTTGTAAAAAGGAACTTCATTTTTGACCCCCCCCCCCGCAACCCCCGCCCAAATTTACTATGTCACCCATGTGCGAGGTTTCATCATTCACTGCATGTAATTGCGCAGCCGTTCTCTCATCATACCGTATGTTAAATAAGCACAATAGAATAGAAAACAAATCAGCTTACCTTATAACGAATCAAAAGGAGATGAGCTTAGGTTTTAAAATGGGTCTGTTTTGACTTGCAGGCGGTTTAGATTCGATGGTTTGGACATAGAAGTAGAGCTCATTCACAATCTGATGTAAATGATGCAGGAGACGCAGATGCTCTGGTCTACTGTCTATCCGTGTTGTTCGACCCACAGGAGATTGTAGAGGAAACTGATTTGAGTTCCCTGAAGAACTGAACTAGGCGTGTCTTGTGTAGGCTATTCATATAATATATTTGAACACATCAAATAATATGACAGTATTACATCGCATTTTGCTTTAAATTGCTTTCGTTATGTTTGTTAAATTAATTAAAATCTAAATCCCCCCCCCCATTACATGAAACTGAGTGGTACAACCCACTAGAGCGCCCACAAGCTGGTTTTTAGGGGTGTACCAGTATTGTAACCTCGTGCTTGGAAATCTTACATCAGCTTTACAATAATGGCTAAAATCTCAGATAATGACACAGACTTATGTGAGTCCAATAACGACGTTTGTCTTAAAACTGGATATAGGCTACAGATACAACTGTAAATTGTATAGATGTAAAATTTGGAATAAAGGTCTTAAACGCGCGCCTCTATTCAGGAAATAAATGTGCGTAAATTGCACTACTATGGCGCTATAAGAAAACAAAATGATTTGGCCTAATAATTGTAAATTCTTGGTTACAATTGATGGGCAACTAGTAATAGAAATAGGCTTGCTGTTTTATATATTCTTGGCTCATGCTCTAATCTCTCCTCCTTTTGTTTTCGGTCATACATTTTCAATTTTTGAAAAACACATTTTGCGGACTAATCCTAGGATTGTACCCGAGCTCAATAAATCTTGCAGAAAGATTATCTAGAAGTCAAAAACAAGTTTGAGATCAACGTGGCTCCTATGTTGGCCAATGAATGCATGCACTATTTTAAGTAAAACTAATTAACTCGAATAAATGAAGAAAAAGTAAAAAAAAAAATATATATATTCCCATAAAACTCAGTATACTTATTTTAACTTGTGGAAGCCTGCAAAGTTTGATGCTGTTTAGCAAAAGGGTGCGCTATAACAGTGATATTTACACTGTAAATTAAATAGATTGCCATGCCTTGCATGACTTAAGTATTTATCAGAAAAAAAATTTGCAGCCTTCATAGTTTTTTTAAGGTCCTTTTTTAATTTTAAGAGCTTGTTCCTAAAATTTGTTTATTTGAACTTGTATAATAGAAAAAAATAAAGGGGAAAAATAAAATGTGTCTGCAGGATGTGGATCAAGTGCTTGCAGAAAATTTCTTAAAGGTTTTTAGTCACTCCCACCATTGAGGAACAGTGAGTGTGAAAGTTCTGGAAAGTTACTTTGATAGCCTATACGTAGTATATGCTTATGGGAAAACATGTAAATCATTTTTAAGTAATAAAGGGCTTTGTTGTTCCCAGTAGAAAATATTCCCATAAAACTCAGTATACTTATTTTAACTTGTGGAAGCCTGCAAAGTTTGATGCTGTTTAGCAAAAGGGTGCGCTATAACAGTGATATTTACACTGTAAATGAAATAGATTGCCATGCCTTGCATGACTTAAGTATTTATCAGAAAAAAAATTAGCAGCCTTCATAGTTTTTTTAAGGTCCTTTTTTAATTTTAAGAGCTTGTTCCTAAAATTTGTTTATTTGAACTTGTATAATAGAAAAAAATAAAGGGGAAAAATAAAATGTGTCTGCAGGATGTGGATCAAGTGCTTGCAGAAAATTTCTTAAAGGTTTTTAGTCACTCCCACCATTGAGGAACAGTGAGTGTGAAAGTTCTGGAAAGTTACTTTGATAGCCTATACGTAGTATATGCTTATGGGAAAACATGTAAATCATTTTTAAGTAATAAAGGGCTTTGTTGTTCCCAGTAGGTTAATGGCTGTTTGTGACATGTGATTGTCGTCTGCTGATAGCTGGAGGTGATCATAATGTTAGATGTTCCAGGAACTTTAGTGTGACGTTGCATTGCACTCAGCACATTGCAATGAGCCACAGGAGCAATTTCCATTGGTGATGAGGTTTAATCCATGACATCATTAGATGAAACATAAAGCTAACTATGCTACATACGTCTCAATGGACTAGTAGAACTAAATCTAACATATTGAAATATCACTGCATCGGAATCATGCATTATACATGCATGCATTATACATCTCCCAATGGCTCTTGTCCGGGGCATTATTTTGAGAATGTTTCCAGCATGTGATAACAAACACACACCAGTCAGTCACAGATGGCAGGTTGTTCTACCTAACTGTTAAATAGTTAATGTGCTAACTACGCCATGAATTAGGCAACACAATGCTTTGCTGCTGTCACAAGTTTTGCTCTATTTCCCCCCCCCCCCATCAATACCAGATGGTAAATTTGTTGGCTTACTTGTGGAGCAATAAAAATACAATATTTTTAGTTGAATAGTTTAATTAATTATCTGTGTATCATTGTGATAATTTATAGTATTCCGCTCTAGATTTTTAAATATCCATCTTAAAAAAATATTTAAAAGAGTCCTGGACTGAATGAGTGTCCAGCAATCACAAAGGAGGCTTTTCACAAGACCCTTGAGTGATTTAGTATTTAATGTAGTCTGACACTTTTCACATAGCATTGCTGAAACCCACCCATGCTGTAGTTACCTTTATCCTGATGAAAAAAGGTGGATAATCCTTTTTTTTTTTTTTTCTTATCTCCCTCTGTCCGATACCTTTTTGTCATATCTTAACTGTCCATGTTCCAAGATAATGGAATTAATGTGGGAATTGGAATGGACAGCGGTGCCTTCACAAGCTCTTGGAGATGTTTGACAGTGAGGGGATTAATTTCAATGTGGTCCTAGTCTTCTTTCTCAGGAATATTGGCCTGTGCCTTTGAGTTCAATTTAGTTATGGAATAATCAGAGGGTTGAGAATGAAACTGAAAGGAAATACAGAGATACAACAGACAACAAGATTTTATATCAGTAAGTTTGACTTTGAAAACTGGAACATTCACATATGAAATGGAATATGGAAATTGCAGCGACAGGGTTAAAAGGACCCAAACCTAGAAAAAAGGACTATTTTGGTTAACATAGAATTAGAAGTTCCAAGAAAGTTATTACATGTCATTTTTTAAAGATTAAGCAGAATTAATTGAGTTTAGCAACTTAATATATTACTTGTGATTTTGTTAATTCCATTTAATGTTCTTTTTTTTAGTTTGTCCAGTTCTTACATGCAGTATGTAGGGAGGTGGAAAACAATTTACATTAGATGAAAATTCTATTAATAATAATAGTTTATATATACTGTATGTATGGTGTGTATATAAATAAATAAATATATATATATATATATATATATATATATATATATAGATAGATAGATAGATAGAGATATATATATATAGATAGATATGGTATTTTAGGTAAAACATTTTTAAGGTTTTTGTAGTTAACCCTGATTCACACAACTTACAGGTATTTCCCCTAAACTTTGAGTGCTAATATGATACTGTAACAGTCAAGTTGACATATTTAGGAAAAAACGTGTATTCTTTGGTGAGAATAGCTACAGGTGGCTGACAAAGGATTCAAATGGGAATTTTTAAAGATTTTTAAAGATCCTGCTGTAACAAACTAGAGGGTTGTTTTATGTGGTTTATAATAGTAGCCCATAAGGAAGAATCCACGATCACAGATAGCAGCCCAGATCCGAAGCTGTCTTTTATTCAACAAGTTCTTTCTCTCCCTCTCACCCACTCTGAAAGAATGAATGGAAACAATCAACTTGAAGAGCAACAGACCAGTAATGGAAAACCCTTTACAGTATAAACACAGGGACACTATCCAAACTTGAGCTCTGTTCAGAGCTGAGCAGGCTTTGACTGCCATAATCTGCAGTGTAAATCTGCAGCCACTGCCTGTCTAGTCTCTGTCTGGGTTCCATGCTCTCAGACAAAAGCTCCGGACACCTTGCCCACTAACAAAGGGGTCGATTCCACTCTCCGCTAATTGAAGCAGACAAGGCTTGCTGATGGGGCCTTTTTGAGCAATTGAACTTGGTGAATGCTTCTTTGGGATCTGATGAAACATGGACAGTTGATTTGACTTCAAAAGCAGACTCCAGCAGGCACTCAGAGGAACTGATCATCAAAAATGGTCCCATGTTCAGGGAATAAAATATGTAGTTGAATGCTTTGAATAAAAAAGACTGCATGCCAAATAAATAATGTAAATAAAAAACACAGTCTGTCACGACTTATTGCAGTGAGAAGCTGGTCAGACTCAGTAGACCTTATCAATAAAACTACAAAACATCAACATTAGTCTAGTCCAGATATAAATGACACAATACTTACTGTGTTGTGGAGAGAAAAGTGATTCTGCTAGTGCATCAAATTTTTAATCTCAGCCTCCTTTTGAAATCAGTTTGTTCCTGATAGTTGTTAACCACAAAATACAATTTTTCAATTTAAAGGGGTCCTATTATGCTTTTTCACTTTTTAAAATTTTAGTCAGTGTGTATGTTTGGGCATAAAAAAGATCTAGAAAGTTACAAATCTCAAAGTCCACTCCAAAGGGAGATATTTAGTTTTTTAAAAATCCCTTCTCAAGAACTACAACGAACGGCTCGTTTGGACTACAGCGTTGTTTTCCGGGCTTTGTGATATCACAAAGCGGCTCATTAGAAGATCATTAAAAATAATTCCCGCCTACAGAAATTCGAATGGTTGGGGGGTGGGGAGGGGCGAGGCTGTGGTTAGAACGCTTGGTTGAGTGAGTGCATCAGACGAGACGATGAAGAAGAAGTGCTGCTGCAGAGTTAGTGTGCTGTAGCGTAAAATTTTCGGCACGTCTAGAACAATTCTTACAAGTATAACACGACGTAGCTGGGCGCCGCGGACAGACGGCGAACGGCGCAGCCGGTGTGCCTACACTCATAGAAAATAATGTATTTGAATTTTAAAGACTTGGCGCGACGTTGCGCTTCTCGTCCGGTGTGCGTCCCCCAGAAATGCTGTTTTTTTTTCACCTCCGTGCCCAAACGTCTTTGTTTGGGCTTCCGAAAGCGGATGATGTCAGGAAACGGTGGTTGCAATTTATTTTTTAACTCTGTTCCTGAGCATTATAACCCCAATTTGCTATTGTGTGCTGCACATTTTACTGAGGACAGCTTCCACAACATGAGAGAGTACAGTGCCGGATTCGCCAAAAGCTTTTGTTGAAAGATGGAGCAAGGGGCGGGGCAGTACTGAAACACCGTCTAAGCTGTTCGCCAATCACAACGCACTGGGACAGCTAACCAATCACAACACATTTTGTTTTTCGGAAGGCGGACCTTCATCAAAGCCGGAACTAATCGAGCCGTTTGTGCCAGGCTGGGGAGAAAGGTATTGTAATAATGTAAATTATGTGAAAAATAATGCGTTTTTCGAACCACCAAGCATGAGAGCATGTTCTAGTATACACCCCCAAAACAAAATCAAGACTTTGTAAAAGAGCATAATAGGACCCCTGTAATGACTGGTCTTGTTTCAATTTGTGTGTATACTAATGCTCCATGCCACCATTAGGGAATGCTTTTAACTATGTGGCCACTAGGGGGCGACAAATATAAAAATAATGTGTGCTGGAAATAACTGCCCAGTTAATAACTCAAAAAAATGTGGTTCAGCAGGTGCTTTGCATCAAATAAAGGCAGAGTCAGTGCTTGTGTTTGTTAAATACTTGTGACATGCTTTTCTGTGCACATCATTTTTTATACCGTTGCTATGACATTGATATAGTTTGCTTCATTTGCAAATTTGCGCCTTTGCTTCACACTCGAAAACCTTTAGTTTTCCCAGGGAGTTGGTTTACTTGATCCCGGACTAATAATGATGAATGACATCGAACAGGCAATAGATGAGGAGCTGATGAAATTAAACCTACATCCTTCTCAAAATGAGTTTATGTTTTAAATAGAGCTGTCAAGTGATAATTAAAAAAAATAATCGAATTAATTACTTAATGTACCAATTAATCAAATTAATGAGATTAATTAATTAACATGAACATCATGTGCCATTTAAAGATAAAGTTATTATTAAAGATAATTGTTATCATTGTGTTCATTTAGAAAAAAACACTGAATAGACATTACAGAAAAGTAGCTGAAATATAAGTAGCTTTAGATAAAAATATTTTAATTCAACATACAAAAATACAAATAAATAGGTCAAGGTCATCCTTATTTATATAGCACCTTTAAACAGCATGAATGCTGACCAAGGTGCTTCACAGTAACACAATACAATGATAAAAATACAATTTAAAGTTAAAATTTAAATCAACAGCTTAACCCATAAAACCAAATAAAAATCAGGAATAAGAATTTAACTCACTAAGACCAACATATCCAACAAATTATAAATAGGCCTGCGAAAAGAGATACATTTTCAATGATGATTTAAATGCAGATAAAGAAGATGATAACCTACAGACTGAGGTAACGAATTCCACAGCTTAGGGGCTAATACAGAAAAGGCTCTGTCACCTTTAGATTTCAAACGAGACAATGGGATGGTTAATAGATTATCAGAGGATGATCTAAGAGATCTCCGGGGTGAGTATGGACAAATAAGGTCTGAGATGTAGACTGGACCATGCAAGGCTTTAAACACAAAAGTTAAAACCTTGTACTCAATTCTAAATTTAACTGGTAGCCAATGTAATTGTGCTAAAATAGGGGTGATATGCTCTCTCTTTTTCTTCCCCATTAAGAAGCGGGCTGCAGCATTTTGAACCAGTTGCAAACGTGAAAGGGAAAACTGGTTGACACCAGCATATAAAACATTACAATAATCAAGCCTTGTTGAAATGAAGGCATGAATAACTGTCTCTAGATCACTAAAAGATAAAAGTGATTTTAGTTTACGTAAACTCCTATAAGCTGGAAAAAACTAGCTCTAACAACAGAGTTTATGTGCTTGTTGAGTTTTAACTCTGAATCAAAAACAACAACCAGATTCTTTACATGAGTACGGATATTTGCTTGCAAATTTGTCCATTAAAGTTCAGTCAATATGAATTTAGGCTTTAAATTCTCCCTTAAATTAAAGGCTGTTAATTACCCTCAGACATGCAGCTTACTCCTCAGATGGTGTATCGCATTTTTGTTAGTGTATGATTATAAAAATGCATATTTTTTTGTCAGGTTATCTCTGAATTTGTGGAACAAGTTGGACATCTAAAAGACATTGTGCCACAGAATGCCCAGCGGGAGATTCTGAATATGTCAGGCATGGAAGGTATATCTTCTGTAATGAGATGGGTCTGTATTTTAAGTTGATTAAAACTAGTTAAAACATAGATTATGCTGCCATTGAATATACAAAAATATAAAAACTAATTCTGCAATGGTTTTGCATAGATTGCTAATTAGCCTCTTTATATTCACAGAATCATACCTTTACTCTGTTTTTAGATATGCACTGAGAGTGACCTTCGAATTAGTCTTGAGTGGAGAGAATTAGAGAAAAGACTAAGAAAGGAAGAGGAGCAGAAATGAGCAGCACAGCAGGTAGAAAGAGAGCTGCATTTGAACTCGGAAAGAGAAGAAGAGAGGAGAAGAAGAGGACTTATAAAGTTGGAGGAGGAGTTTAAAAAAAATAGAGGCCACTCCGGTAAGATTGTCTTTAGCACTTATATTTTATATAAATTGTATTTATGTACAATATATTTTAAAATTAGAAGTAAAGATGATTGAATAACAAAATCGAAATTCATAACAGAACGTTGGAATGAAAAATGAAGTTCACCGCACAGAAGATCTTCAGCTGGAGCTGGATAAACAGCAGGTGACTTTAAATATGCCTAATATTGTTGAGGATGTGCAAGCATACAAAAATAAAGACTAAATAAAAAATAAATATTTGTATAAAAATAAATATTTGTAAATATATGAACAGAGTTGGTGTGTTATGTAAAAAAAAAAAAAGGAACATACAAAAATTTGTTGAATGTATAATGTGAGAAATATTTTTTCAAAGTTGTAAATAAAACAAAAATTTTTGGAGTACAATTTACAAGAAAATACTATTTCAATCTTGAGTCAGTAATTGGTTTACTAGTTAACATACACAAGTAAAGTAAATTCTACACCAATTTTGTTTACAATGTGTATGTGTAAATAATGTGTATGCAAGTATAAGTGAAATTATTATATTAATTTTGATTATCCTATAACCTTATATATCACCTCATAAATGTCTACTGAAGTAAGTGTTTCAGTCAATAATAATTTTAGATGTTAATAAGGAAACTTCAGGAGCAAATGGAGGAGGAAAAACAGGCTTATGAGAAGGCTCAGGAGGAGGAGAGAATGAGAACCCATAAACTTCATTGCATAGCAGCAACAAAGGTTCAAGCTGCTCTCAGAGGAACATTAGTGCGCCTCTGGAGCAAAACAGAGTGTAGGAGAAAGAAAGAAGAGGAGAGGAGACTTGAGGAGGAGAAGAGGGAATGGGAGAAGCTGAAGAAGGAGAGAGAACAGGATTGTGGAAGAAGAGTGCGCTCAGAGCAGATTATGAAAGAGCTAAAGAACAAGAGTGCCATCGTCTGGAGAAGGAGCAAAGACTTGAACAACAGAAAAGGAAGATGAGAAAAGGAAGAAAAAGCAGAACAACATTACAAGTGTAAAAGATGATCGCAGAAGACAGGAAGAGGATGTAGACAAGAAGAATAAAGAAAAGGAAAGAACAAAAATGGAAAGAAGTAGTCTTAGAAGTAGTTTAGAAATTAAACTTGAAAGCCCATTTCTTGGCTGTGACATGTTCATGCTGGCTTTATTGTATAATTGTCTTGTAAAAAATCAGGTTACGACAGTGACGCTGGAAGACCTACCAGGATGTAGCCTGTCCACACTGTCCGAGTGTAACAAACTGCAGACTTTGACCCTTAGACGCTGCGGCCTCACTTCTTTGGATGGATTGAACCAGTGCTCTCAGATCAGATATATTGATGTACAAGTAAGAAAGAACAAACTATCCAATGCAGTCTGCACTATGTGCATTATTTTCAAACTTTCTAGTAAAATGGTCCGTTATGCATGCTATACAGTATACACTGCCATTAAAAAGTTTAGATTAAAAAAAAGTTTTTGAAAGAGGTCTCTTATACTCACCAAGGTTGCATTTACAGTATTTGATTAAAAACACAGAAAATTAGTAATATTGTGAAATTATTATGTTATTACAAATTAAATAACGGTTTTACATCTTAATTTATTTTTAAATATAAAATATTCATTTGAGGGCAAAGTAAAATTTTTATAGAAGCCATTATTCCAGTCTTCAGTGTCACATGCTTCTTCAGAAATCATTCTTATGCACTAATTTTGTGCTTAAGAAACATGTTTCCTTATTATAAATGTTGAAAACAGTTTTTGCCCCAATTCTTTCAGGATTCTTTGATAAATAGAAGGTTTAAAAGAGCAGTATTTATTTAAAATAGAAATAATTTGTAACATTATGAAAGTATGTACCGCACCAAAATAGAACATTATTTTGTGTATTTGGTGTAATGAAATGTGTTTAAGATTTTTACAAAGCTCATCGGTCTGAAAAAGTGAGGTGTGCTGTGATTGGCCAGCTATCCAGTGCGTTGTGATTGGCCGATTACCTCAAGCGTGTGACGGAAATGTTACGCTCCTACAATATTGTGATGATGCCCTGTCAGGCCGGAGCGATGATTCAAAAACATGAAAACCCATTATAAACGAGGCATTCGTTGCATCCAGTGGGGACATAATTATGGATTATAATGACTTATACTGTCTTTTTACCCATTGCGTTGCATTGCGCCGCGTAAACATAAAACCATGTCTGCATGTGTGATCAGAGAAATGACAAACAACAAGCCCTACTCTACACTGCCCAAAAAACTCGCTTTAAATATATAAAATATATAAACTCTTTAAATATAAAAAACGTACTTACAGTCTTTGAGTCAGAACAGCCGGTGTAGTGCCGAAATTTGCACCCCCCAGTATTGGTAGGTTTAGGAGTAGGTGTGGGGGAGGGGTTAGGATTAGGGGTGGGGTTGGGATTAGGCAATCAGGTAGCGATTTCAACGAGGGGGTGCATAATCTGGCAGGGGTGCAGAATTCGGCACAACACCGGCATTGTAGTCTACTCTCCCAGGATCAGGAAACGGTCCTCCATAAAATGTGCTGCACACATCTGAATATTTGGGTTAAACTGTTCTGGAACAGTGTTGTAAATACAACTGAACCACTGATTTCTAGTGGTGTCCTCTTTTGGAAGGCCAAACAAAGTAGTTTCGCTTTCACAACGAAACAGCGTCACACACGGCGGCCTAGAGTGAGCAAAGGCCGGGGGATAAAGTGAGGAATGGCCGGAGGGCTAGAGTGAGCAGAAGCGGCGGATTCGACGAAGAAGCGTCCGGAGGGCTTGCGGCAACCACATGTGACGACCCCGGGCTGGACTCCGCTTCGTCCACGGTGAAAGCCGATCCGGCTATCTATGGGATTACAATTCTGCGTACGAAAGATCATATTTTGAGCACGCGAACTGAGTTTTGTGGAGAAAATGTTTGTCTCGCAAAGAAGAAAGTATTTAGAACGCACGAAAATCAATTTTGCATTTAAAATAAGTTTTTGGATGTGTGCAGACCTTCTCTTTTGCGCGTGCAACGTTTCACTAACTTGCTCACCTGATGCCCGCCCTCAGTGCTCTCTAAATGCCAACAGCTCACATGCTCAACACAACCCAGCATTACAATGTGCCATAATTCCAGCCAATCAGAGACCGAGGCTGCTAAATTCTGATTGGCTACCTTGACAACCTATCACAACATTTCTTGCATTACCTCGAAAGCAGAAGAGGAAAAAAAAAAAAAAAGTTGATATTCTGATCATATTTTTTTCCAAGTTGCACGTGCAAAAGAGAAGGTCTGCACACATCCAAAAACTTATTTTAAATGCAAAATTGATTTTCATGCGAAATACTTTCTTCTTTGCGAGACAAACATTTTCTCCACAAAACTCAGTTTGCGCATGTGCAAAACGCACTTTTGCGCACTCAAAATATGATCTTTCACGCGCAGAATTGTGGCAGAATTGTAATCCCATAGCTATCCACAGTGCAAAGTTGTAGTATTTCCTCAGCAACCAGCATGGATCTGTAGTGTATGGTACCATTGTTTCTTACATTAAGGAGAACTCAATTACTTATGTGGATTGTGGAGGTCTGGCCAACCTTCAGGTCCTCCTTCTGGACAGGAACCAACTGATGAACATCCATGGTCTTGATGGAGCTGAAAACCTGCAAATTCTTCAGCTCTCACACAACAACATCTCTCTCATAAGTGAGTATCTTCACTAGAAGTATTCATTAACTCTATGTTTTATGTATTTTGCACTGAAAGCACTCAAGAAAGAGATGCTGACTGTTGGTCAGTTGAAGATATCTGGATCTCATGTGTGACACAGAATTAGTATCTAATGCTCAACGTTGTCATTATCCAGAAGAGGGCACCATTGTTCCAGTTTGGTGTCTTCGAATGGCCTTTTGCCCTCACTCTGCTCTTAAAATATGTCTTGATGTGTCTCATTTCTAAGAAAATGGCCTCATATTGAATAAATATGAATAAATGTATCATAAAGAAAAGGATAAATGCAGTTTAAAGGTATTTGCTGTCAGTGTTAGATGATGTCCTGCCAGTGCTGCCTTTTTATATTAGATTATCCTTTTGCTGGTATTAGATATTGTCACCATGGCAGAGAATTATCCTCGTAAACTCCTTCTACACCAGCATTGACTAAATTATATATCTTTGCTTTCTTAGGTGGTTTAGGACCCGTGAAAATGCTTCTGCGATTATCAGTGGACCATAACCAGCTGCTCAGCATAAGAGGTTTGAACGAACTTTATACCCTTCTCCATCTGGACTGTTCGTCCACCTAAGCCACGTTGAGGGTTTGGAGAATTGTGCTCTGCTTAACACACTGGACCTCAGAGGAAACAGTCTGACTGAGGTAAATCTTACACAACCAAAGAAACAAACAAGTTGAAAGATGAGATCATGACTTATCATGTCTTCAGCAGTAATCTCAAGATCATATTGAATAATCACAATGTTCCATTACTTTGATGTTTTGTCAGTATTTGAGAACTGTTTATGTTCTTATTCTAATTAGCCCGACTGAAATCATAGACTTTTCAGCACTTTTTATTTATTTATTTAGGAACATATTTCCATCCCAGTGTCCAGAAAATGCGTAACTTGACAGTGTTCATGTTCATATGATACCTATAAAAAATGCTCATCAGTTAGACTGCAATCCTGAGCTGCCATCACTTTAACTGAATTATCGAATTATCTGTTGTGCTTAACGTTTGTATATTAGTCATGTTCATGATGAGGCATGAGTTTCCACCCATTTCAGCTCATAGGACATTCATGGTTGGAACAAAAAGAATGACTTTATGTGTGATCACCTGGTCAAGAGGGAATTGTTTTTTTTATTTCCGGGCCTGTGGCATAGCTGCCTGTCCTGCAGAACCACATTCTTCTGAGGGACCTGTACCTGGATGACAATCTTCTATCTTCTGTTGATGATCTGGAATCCTATTGGCTGCCTTTGCTCCAAAACCTCTCTGTGTCCCATAACAGGTAGGCCTCAATGGAGAATAGCTATCTCTCAAAACCTAGTGAGCTGCCTACCTAGGACATCGTACTGCAGGTGTTGTCTAGGCTAGCAGCTCACAATGTTTTGAGTCTCTTCCAATTCGTTTTTTGAACTTAACACTGTCTTGCAGTTAAATTCTACTAAAGGGTAAAGTCTTTAAGCCTTTGTTTAAATAGTGTACGTTCTTATGTAAAATGTAATATAAAAACGTACAAGTATACAGTGCTAAGATATTTTATTGTTTAAAACGAGGGTTCACTTTCTCTTCAGTGTAACTCATTTAATTCCACTCTTCGGACCTGGTGTCTCTGAGGATGCTGGATGCCAGTCACAACTGTCTGTCAGGTGAACGTATGAAGTAGGGTGGGTCAACTTGACCATGCTTTTTTCATTTTCGGCTTCTTGAAAGGGTCCTTATTCTTGAATATGGATGGATAATCAACAGTTCTTTGAAAGAAGACTTCTATTCTCATATCTCCATATCTCATTTCATTCATCCTTATAGGGATAGTTCACCCCAAAATAAACATTTTGTTATTTACTCCCCTGTATTACCTGTATGCTGTTATTTTTTCAAATTTTTCATTTTTTTCCAATTACATTTTCTTTTCATCACACATAACTATTATTAAAGTTCAGATGACCTCAGAAGATGACTATAGTGCAAGTTAAATGGACACGATATATTATTGTTATATGGAATAGAGCTGCATAGATTCTGCATGTCATTTTTTTAAGAATCATATTTTTCAAAATTCTATTTTTGTGTTCCACTGAAAAAATATAAACAATCAAGTTTTGAATGACGTAAGTCAATAATGACTATAAACATTTTTTAGTGTACTGTTCCTTAAAGTACCATTGAGAGTAACAGTTTTTGTGTATACTAATTCATTGAAATATTGATAACCCTTTGTGGTTACACTTTACTTGAAGGGGTGTGCATAAGACTGACATGACACCTTCATAATCATGGCATGACACCTACATAATTATGACATGACACATATCATGAATATGAAGGTTTTTTATGCATGTTTATGACAACTGTCATTAAGTGTCATTCGCTCAGTTATGTAATTTTTAATGCAAAGATGACATTGTTTGAGATGTCTTTGTTATGGGCTATGGTTAGGGGTAAGGGTAGGGGTAGGGTTAGGTCAAATAATGTCATATTTGCATTAAAAATGACATAACTGAGCGAATGACACTTAATGACAGTTGTCATAAACATGCATAAAACCTCCTTCATATTCATGACATGTGTCATGTCATGATTATTAAGGTGTCATGTCAGTCTTATGCACACCCCTTCAAGTAAAGTGTTACCCACTTTGTTTTAAGGACCAGTTCTCACTGTTAAAAATAGCTGCTTATTATCATGCATATTACTAGCATACTGACCATTTATTAGTACTTATTATTCTGCATGACTATATTTTAGATCCCTTAATCCTACCCCCCACCTAAACTTAACAACTAACTTACTAATTATTAATAAGCAGCAAATTAGTAGTTTATAAAGGGAAATCTCTTCATTAATAGTGAATATGTGTTCCCTATTCTAAAGCGTTACCAAAATATTTAATCACAGTATTTGAGTGTCTTCAATTAAGACTGAGGGTGCGTTTCCCAAAAGCATTGTTAGCTAACTATGGTCGTTAGTTCCATTGAACTCCATTGGTAACGATGGAACTTGCGACCATAGTTGCTTTTGGGAAATGTTTGGATTGCATCCAAAGCATTAGAATTATAACCATTCGCAGAGTAAATGGCAAAGTTTCTCTAAGTATCTCTGTTCTGACTCCCTTTTAGATTTGCAGAATGTTTGTCTGAATCTTCAGGAATGCACCAGTCTTCAAGAACTTAACCTGACTGGTAACCCACTACAGCAGGAAAGCAACTGGAGGTAGGTGTGACCCAAGGACCCAGTTTAGGGCCTTTTACATTGACAGTTAAGTTCATTTTTCAGTTTCTCACTGGCACTAAGCTAAATTCTGGAATATTTTTGTTGTTGAGAGTGAATATTAGTATATAAAGGAAATGTGGTTCCTCCTTTTATAATGGAGAGATTTATCTTGGATTGGGCAGAAGCTGTCATGTGTGCATTCCAGCAAAAGTCACAAAGCATTTCATAATTGTCAGAGAATGTGAAACTAATGTGAATGGGGACATTGGCTGGAAGTGCACCAGGCATTTAAAGTAGAATAAACATTCCTTTTTACCGCTGAGCTTCCGGCTCATATCACTGCACCGGCCATTGTATCTGTGTCCGCTATTGGATTACCCAGTGATATCTGTACGCACGTGGATTTAAGTGCTCGTAATTCTGAAAATATTTGCTCAGTGGGGGAATATGTTTTTTAGCAAATGTGCTCCTAAAGTGCCAGCAGTTAGCTGAGGGTTTTTTTAATTAGCAAATTGTATGTTCTTATGTGCTAGAAAAAATGTGTGAGAGACAGAATAGGAAGATCAGGAAAATACAAAACCATGTTGGAATTAATTTGTAATCAATAAATAAAAGCAATCCAGTTCATTCCGCCAAAATGGAAAAAAATAACATCATACATACCAAAGAGATTTCTTGACTGTCATGACATGAGTTTATAGTTCAGAAGGCCTAAAAAGTTTAATGTTGGCAACACATTAATTTTTCTGACAGAAACGTCTTACTAAATTGACTTCTTATCATATTGAATGTGGTGTGATATTTTTAGCTGTTTATTTTAAAAGTTATTTTTTCAACTTTATTTTCCACTTTTTGCATGTGGCTTCCAAAAAGAAGTCTTGAGGTGAAATATATCTGCTGTGTCTTTACATTTGTTTTATTCGGTAATGATGGATAGGAAGTTCACTCAAGTCTGGCTCAGTATTCCGCTGAACTTTGTCTAACCCTCAATGCCAACAACGGAATTAGACCCAGTGTTTTTCTCGCTCTCCGCTGGCCCTTTCATCCCCATCCAGTGATAACACAGCCTAAATTAAAGAACCGAAGGATATTTCAGAGAAGTACACAGCGCACGAGCGTTCAGAGCCTGGGAGAGGAGACTTTAGCTAGATTAATCAAACTCCTGTAAGTTTCTTTTGTTTACATGGAAGTTTTCATGAGTAATGAATAGAGTCAGTTTTTTGGTAGCAATAGGAGTCTGATGGCCGGACACAACATGGCCAAAAGTGTATCACATGACCATGTCTGCTTTGTAAATGTGAAGCAGTTTTTGGCTTTTAGAGATGAACTTTGATCATCTTTTTTTGTTAATATCAGCTTGGATAGAATTTGCCAACACTTTTTTTATTTACCATCAAGTGTATCTTTTACAATTAACTGAATATTAATATTCCACAACTGAAAAACTATTTTTGAACAAATACTGTCTTTAAAGTAAAAAATAATAACAAAGACAATGTAGTAAAAGTTATATATTTTTCTTAAATATTTTATATTAGTAAAAGTATTCATTATGATAATAAAAACAAAGAGATAAAAAAGCTCAAATTTATTTGAAAAATAATAATAAATGATCAAAAAAATAGTTAATTAAAATTAGTGACTGCAAAAAATAGTAAGTAATTTAATTGTTACTGAATATAACACTCATTAGTTCTTCAATTGTACTTCTCTCAGCAGGGTTCAGCAAAGACTAGGCTACATCTGTGTTTTCTCATACGCTTTTGCAAATTAAAACACAGACCAAAAAAAAAAAAAAAACAACAACAACATGGGCTCACTTGAGTGGCTGTCACATCTCTGAAATGAGGCCAGCAAACCCTTTTTCACTTCTAATCCAAGCCGAGTGTCATCATTGAGAAAGTCAGACTCTGACTAAACCTCTTAGTCGATGCACAGGCACTCTGTTGATTCTCTTGGGTCCAGAATGTCAAACTCATTAAATGTTTTATCCCCGTTTCCTAAGTGATTTCATCTGCTCAATGTAAATATTCTCTAATAGAAAGCCCATGGAGACAGAGAGACTTTTTTATGATTGCAGTGGACAGTCAATGCAGTAACATTACATATTGCTCTGAACTGCTAATTGTTTTGCAAAAGAAGCTATTTAAAGTATAATTATTATTAGTTTTTTTTCATCTTTTATATTTAATCTAGATTATTTTTATACATAAACTAAAAGTTCTTTTTTTTTTAATATCTTTTTTGCAATTATAAACCTTTGCTTTAAAACTTTGTTATAGCTGTGTTATACATTATAAAATAAACAGTCACTAACAAGTAAAGCAATCATTTCAAAGAGCTTTGAGCACAATGTGTGGTTGTTTCACCTTACATTTTCATCAGGTAATTCTCGTAAATGCCTGTTTTCCCTCAGGTCCTTGCTTTTGGAAACAGTGCCTGGCTTGATTAAGTTGAATAATGAGCAGACTGCTGCTGCCGCAGTGCCCCGTAATTTTCCAGGACAGCAGTGGAGTTTCCAGGCCCTCTGTCAAGCACAGCAAGAGCAACGAGATTCACTTCTCCAGCAGCAAAAGATGGAGATCAGGTAGACAAGCAGTTGAAATTTTTCTCAAAAGTATTAATAAAGATCCAATTGGTGAAAATGTAAATCCTGTAGTATATTATGCAAAATGCATGTAATATTTAGTTTATAGTTTAATCATACTTGAATAGTAGGTAAATGAAAACAAATCATACTTTATGCACAGGACCTTTGCAGATAATCAGAAAAAATATGAATATTTATTAAATAAATAATTGTAATTAGTTATTATTATAATAAATATTTTTTAAATTATTTAAAAAACGTATCTTTTATATGTGGTACGGCAGATAAATTTTAATCTGAGTTTAATTATTTTCAAAATGTAGTGGTATGTAGAAATGTATAATTAGTTCTTTGAGCCTATTCATGCTGAATATCAAAAAAAATATTATATATCCACTTCTTTCGATACAAAAGACCCCTCAGATGCTGCTGCAGACCACCAGCAAATAAAGCAGAACACTCGCCATGTTTCATGAAACATGATTGGCAGAAGTCTGTGTGTCCTGTGGTTCAAACTGAGGTCTCTTATGGCTTGGAGGACTTTAGAGATACCCCCTAACCCTTCCGCAGCGCGTTCTGCACAAAGGGTCTTTTGCACACCCGCGGGGACCTCTGCAGTCATTTAACATCTGACCTGACCCAGTGTCAGTCCCCAGCTCTGGCAAGGTGAAGACTCTGACCGCGATACAATGGTAAACCAATGCCTGTGTTGATTAGAGTGACAGACAGAACTGAGGGGTTCATTTAATGTCATCAAACCACGGCAATAAAATGGAATTTATGCCACTGAATCATAAATATGTTGTGTTACTGCAAAAGCTGCATAAGTTCTTCAAAATATCTAAAAAAAAGAAACTCTTTCCCGGTTTTTCTCTGAGGTAATTTCAGATGTCAGTAAGTAGGGGAACTGTGTAACGTCTAGGATTGTATTTATTTGCCTTGGCTTGATTTTTACAGCTTGTAATAATGTTTGGCTTTCGGAATGTTCGTTGCTGACTGTATATGCAGTTTGACATTAATTTGTTTTAATGAGGTAATCAAATTAGCCATTTTGTTATACATCTTTGTCCTTGCACTGAATTTCAACATGTTTCGACAGTAGTTTTGTTTCCCAGTACAATTGTACATTGTATTTGACTCTTGCAAGGCTCTTTTTATGACTCTATTCTGGACAAAGTGTATGTTGGAGGGGTGCAGATGCCCCTTTAACCGTGTCAGAGGATTAGAATAGCAGGGACTCTATAGTGACAGAGCTGGTTTCTGATGTTGACAGCAAAGACGTGCTCAAGGGTCAGGGGCAGGAGGGGCTGAACTAGCCACTGCTAATATAATAATTAGAGTAGCATTGAGACACCTTTGTAGAGACTTCCTGAAAAACTTCATTTTAAGCCAGTTTTACATCTCGCAAGAAATTTTCTGATTTCTGTGGTAAAGGCTAGTTTAAAGGGGTCCTATTATGCTTTTTCACTTTTTCAACTTTAGTTAGTCTGCAAGGTTGCTGTTTGAGCATAAAAAAGATCTTCAAAGTTCACTTCAAAAGGAGATATTTTATTAGTTTGGACTACAACGCATATTTTCCGGGATTTGTGATATCACAAATATCGACGAATGGGACGAGACCTGGTTGAGCTGCACTAGAGAAGACAACGAGTGTTATCACTATGTCGGAGACACGCTAGCTTTCCCAAGGCAGACAAACTTAGAGTGGTTACAATCATCCAGGTTTAAATCGCGCTCAAATTGATAAGATTTTGACGCAATATTTACACTGAAGCTCGCAGGCGGCTGTGGTAAGGGGCATGACATTTCCCGACCAGGCGCCGAGTGCTGCCAATCACAACACACACTGCCCCAGCTAACCAATCACAGCACATTTTGTATTTCAGACAGCGGGCCTTCATTTGATACAGGAACTATTCGAGCCGTTCATGCCAGACTGGGGAGAAAGGTGTTGTAATAATGTAAAATATGTGAAAAATAATGTGTTTTTCGAACAACCTAGTATGAGAGCCTGTTCTAGTACACCCCCAAAACAAAATCAAGACTTTGTAAAAGAGCATAATAGGACCCCTTTAAATCCTCATCAATAAGACTTTACAATAAGGTTCCATTTGTTAACATTAGTTAACTGCATTAGTAAACATGATCTAACAATGAAAAATAATTCATCAAGCATATGTTAAATGTCAATTTTAACATTTACTAATACATTATTAAAATCATTATTAAAATTGTTTTTATATTTAATGGAACTGAGTTAACATGAACTACTAATGAACAGTACTTTTATCAATTAACGTTAAGATTAAGAAATACTGTAACAAATGTATTGCTTATTGTTATTAATGCATTAACTAATGTTAACTAATGAGACCTTTTGGTAAAGTGTTACCAAGATTCTAATGAGCCATTCAAACTTGCAATTTTACATTTTAAAAAATGCCACAGAATGAAAAAGAAAATGTTTTTAAAACAAGAAGTTCTTTTAACTTGAACGCTACCTTTTTTTAATGGAGTGTCACGTGCAAGACGCTGCAAAAGACATGTCTGTCCAGCACATGTTTATATAGAAAGTTTACAAGCAGTGAAGTGGAATGCAAAAATGCTTTGTATGTGAATGGCTCCAGCTCCTAATATCTGAAATGTTGTGCTTTTTTCCTGCATTTTTTGCACAGTTCTGCACCCTCACTTGCCATTGGCCACCAAGCAGACCCGCTCAGATTGGCAGTGGACCAGCGTTACGCCCATGAATATGGCGACAGCCGTGTCACAGAGGACTCTACACTGGCGGCTAACAGTAGTTCATGTAGTTATTCTGAAGCATCTTTATCACAGAGACAAAGTCTAGAGATGCGTTTCCGGGATACAGCAGATTGGCTGACCTTGAGCTACGATCTGTTGACTGCATGCAGACACAAACTGAGAAGGAACCTGTTCAGGCACTGAACCTTAAAATGTATGACTCTCACACACAAAATGTTCTTACTTTTACAATTAATTTCTGTATGTAGTAAACATCTCCCGTGATTTGAAGGTACATTTAATTTTAGCTAAAGGTAATCAAAATAAAGCTCATCTCTAAATCATTCGGATGACATTACACCCCTGCTGAGTCTCTCTCCAGATGTTTTAACGCAGATGAATCATCCGAGACTTGAGTTCAGTGACATTCATTTAGTCTCTCATGACCTTGGTGAGTCATCAAATAAAATTGTCTTCTCTGCTATCACTCAGAGCGGCAGCTGTGGCGATCCAGCGATGCTGGCGGAGGAGATGCTTATTGCGGAGACGTGAGGGCCTCCCAGGCTTAATTGAAAAAACTAACACAAAATCACATCTTCATAAGGTGGAAGATACCTGCATTGGGGGGCCTGAGAGGGAACGTGCTGCTGTTGTTATTCAGGTGAGACTCATTTTTTAGCTCCTTTCACAAAAAATGCTCCTTTTATGAATGCAATAAATAACTTGAATAAAATTAAATCATCTTCATTACACCTATTACTGCCAGGGGCTTGTTTTGAGTCGGTAGGTAGTGCTTTTAAAAACAGGCTATTTCTTTCACATGTAACTTCTAAGGGATATTTTCTCTCTCTCTCTTTGTGTTTAATGAGTCTCCAAGGACTTGAACCGAAAGAAAAAAAATGATTAATCAGATTCCAATGTGTCGCTGGAGTGGGGGCATTAGGGTTCTGATCCGTTAAGTCTTTTTTTCCCCATGGGGAATACGCAGATTTAAAGGCATCCCAGTGTTACATTTGTCTTACAAAGCCAAAGTCACCAAAAGTTCAAACTGCAGACCGCGGGGCAATTAAACAGAGGTTAACATGTTTTATCTTCCTAATGGGATAACACACAATATTTATGCTTGCATGTGATTCATGGCTGTGTGTGTTGCCCCTGGAGGCTGCATGGAGGGGCTGCGTTCTGCGGAAAAAGCTGGCCCGTGCTCTAGCTGCTGCTCGGATCACAGAAAGCGATGAGGACTTAGAAGAGGTGGACATGGACGAATTCATTTTTGATGAGGTACGAGCAGATGCTTGGTGCTCCTGCCATTATGGTGAAGTCAGCTGACAGATAGCCTGGGCCATTGTGCTGACAGTCCTTAAACTAGCGCTCAGAACCGTGAGGTGGTCGGCTGTCAGCTGTGATTAGGTATTGAAAAAGAGCAGTCAATGAGCGGGAAAGAGGGGAAGGAAAACGTTGTTTCTTTTTCTTATGTCACCTGCTATTTTCTGCCCATTTGCATCAAGTTTACTCAACTTAACATTGGCTTAACCTATGCATTACGCTAAGTGAGCTCATCTGTGTAGCTTGTTAGGCGAATCATTATAGTGTATTACAATGTCATGTTAAATTGATCTGTATTATTGGTCTACATCTAAAAATTCTGGCGTTTTTCATGTGTTGGCTCTCCAATTTGGCCTGTCACGACTTCAGGGGAAAACAATCTGTTTTGAAGTGGATACGTTCTCAAGTGTTTGTTACACACAGGAAACCAGTTCAGTGCTTTTTGCTTAATGTGATCTGCTACTTGCTTTGAATGAATAGTTGCACTTTATTAGCTGTAGAAATCCCATCACATGGCATTTTGGAATGGTGCAGTCCATGTTCAACTCTTGGATTTTGTTTGTGTCCTGTTGTGAATAGAGCGTGCTGGAGAAAGCCTGGATAACCCTGGATTCCAATGCCTTACCGGCCAGGATGATGCCATTTTCAGAACAGCTGCCGTTGCCAAAGGTAACAGCCCTACGGATCCTCCTTCTGTCTGTGGGCCAGGACAATCAGAGTCTCTCTGGGTGATTAAGTGCCAAATTTATTGCCTCCAAAAACACAATTACTTTCTAGGCCGCCTCAAACTTCCTTCTCGTCAGCAGATGTCATTTTTCAGCACGGTGCTTTTTCTCCTGCGGTTTCTTTTCTTTAGAGAGAGCTGGCCATTTCTATCACGGTACTGTGATGTGATGCAGCTGCTGCTGTGGGAATGTAGAGATTGTTGAATGCACTTCGATGTTCTACAACCAGGCAGCATGAATATTATCTATCTTTAAAAAAAAAAAAAAAGCAAGTCTTTGTGTTAGAAACTGCATACTGATGCTATTTTTTCTTTTACTGTCTTTGTGTTTCTTAGTCTCCACTCCCTCTTCCGATTCAAGGGTCTCCAAAGACTCTTATCTGTTTTTCCACTGCAGCCAAAACGTGCCTGGTCAGATAATGAAGGTGCAGCCTGTTCGGAGCAAAGCTTGACACCTCACCTTAGTAGCAGGTAATCATTGGCATCATGTCTTATGCTGATCATTACGTAAATTAACATGGTTTTCTAAACAAATTTCCAGATCAAGCCTCAAAATCAGCACCCTGTCTGAGGAATCAGAAAAAATCCTCAAAGAATGGTATGTTTCTGTGCTACTCTGTGCAGTCCTTTCACTTCAGTGCCACAATTTTAATCAAATTTATTAGAAAATAATTTTAAATTCCACATAAAAAACGTTTTATAAACCAGTGTAGTTACTCTTGTTAACTTCTATTTCAGGGGAATCACTAATGAGTCCACTGCCCTTCTCATGCTGAAGAGAGCCAACAAAATGAAAGGCAAGAAACAGAAGCAGAAGAGATTATTTGGTAAGCATATTTATATATCAACTTATCCATCTTATGAGTTATACTTAAAATCATTCAACTTTTAATTCAATAGATTCTTTATTGGATCCTAGATCAGTGCATCTCAATCAGGGGGCCAGGGCCCACTAGGGGCCTCAGCAAACTTCTTATGGAGCCTCAAGATGACTTAAATGATTCAAAACAAGAAAAAAAACAAGCATTAAAATCACCTAAAACAACTTAATGCAATATAACCTTTTTTTAAATTCACCCCATCAACAGCTATTATCCTAAATCCTTATCCAGTAAATCACAAACAACTGGAAAAGGTCTTTGAATATTGTTGTGAACAGTGGAGGTCTTGGAGTCAAAAAAGCTGAGAACCACTGTCCGTGATACAATATACTGTATTAGCATCTGAAAGACAGTGTAAGTACATTCCTGCCAGTAAAGCTACAGTGAATAATACTAATATAATATTTAGTCAAGTTAAAAGCATTACCTCTAAAAAGGCTGCTATCAATCAATCTGTACTGACACAAAGAGACTTCTAAGAAAAAAAGCCTGTTTCTTAATACATTATATTTAAAAAACCCACAGTGTTCTTCGTAGTGTAGTGTTTTATTTTTTGGGTGAACTATCCATTTAATGAAACAATGCTTCAGAACCTTTTTTTTAATAATGTTTCCCTCTCTACGTCTTTGGTAAACAGTCATGCCACACTAGCATGGAGCTTGTGATTCCATGAGAAGCTTAATCTGCCATAACATCAACCAGCTCCACCCTGCTCCATGCCTTGTCATGTTCGATTGGCCCGTCTGCAAACATTCTTACATATATTCCATCGTGCTTTGAGCTCCAAGGGCCCAGAACCTGCTTCATTACTAGGAGCTAGGAAAACATCAGTGCTCGTAAGTTCAATGGGCCGTGAGTCGGAGAAGAATCCCAGACACGGTAGTGCTGGCCCTGGTCTGGATCCTCCAGGGTTGGCCTGAAGCCGGCTTTGATCAAGGTCAGGAGTGCGTGACTCTAATGCCACAAATCCAATCATGGCCCCATGAAATGAGGGCCTGTGTCAAGCTCTCAGAGCCACTGCTCCATGGGCGCTTTGGTCTCGTAATGGAAAATGAAGCTTTGGAAGCAAAGCTCTCTGTTTGCGCTTGTCTACTCGATGAATCCTGCGTTCGTATGAGCTCATTTGTGGCTGTGTTCCTGTCTGTGTTGTATTCTAGACCCAAATCCACGTCTGGCCCTGTTCAGGAGCCACAGTAGCCAGTATGTTTCCACAGAAACTAAAAGGCGAACACATTCTAATTTTAAAGGACAACTTTATAGGTATGGCTGAATTCATGCATATATGCATCACAAATCAAACAAGTTACTATATACATCTAAAAATATATATGTATATGAATTAATTGATTTATAATATGAATCAGTTAAATCGCTATACAAATCAGTTTATTCAGATATGAATCTGTTGTTGCTACATATGAATCAACTGAATCTCTGTACTGTATGAATCAATTGATTTACTATTCAAATGAGTCACTTTATAAATGAAAAGAATACGTGTTTCTCAGTTTACATAATATTAAATGCCATTTTGTAGGATAAATTCCATGATTAGTGTATCCACACAGAAAATTCCAACAAAAAATGTACTTTAAACACCCAGATGATCCACTTATTTAACCAGAAAAACGAAGTGTGGAATGTTGGGACACAACTAATATTTATATGAATGAATTTATTCACTATATGAATCAATTGAATCATTATATGACTCAGTTGATTCACTTTAGAAATATGAATCTGTTTTTCAGCACTATATGAATCTATTTATTCACCATATGGATCTATTTTTCACTATATGAATAAAATGATTCACCATTTGAATCAGTTGAATAGTACACAGTACTAATCAAACGATTCACCATACGAATACATTTATTCTCTGTATAAATAAAGTGATTCTCCATATTAATCAATTGATTCATTATAGGAAATAAGTTGTTGTTATATAATATACAAGTCAACAATTGATGGAGTTTGCATAATTTCCTGAATTCTATGAGAACCGATCCATTTTCATTATTCCCCATGGGCTGGATCCATCCAGTCATTTGGGACACGCTTGGATCTAACTTGCGTGTAATACACGAAAACATACACATCGGCCGATTAAATTGAATGCACATGATGGGATCGTAAATAGCTAGCTATTAGGTTGTTTGGGATGGTGGAGAATAAACAAGATGATTGTATTTCAGGAGACTTTGTAGCGGACCTGAAGTGTGAAATTGAGTTAAGTACAGAGGAGGTAGGGCACTTAGGGGTTCCAGACTGAGAGCGAGAGAGAGAGCGCCGTCTGCAGCCCTAGTGCCACCCGAGGGGGGTGGGCTTTGAGCACAATGCTACCGAGGGGGGTCGAGCGTAAGAGATGAGGCATAGATGAAGGGTCACGTTAAAGAGCAGGGCAAATAAATGGAAAGATATCCTCTTTACATGCGAACGGTTGCTTTCTTTCTTTACTTTTTTTGTTGTTGTTCCGACTCCTCCGCCAGTCCCGTGGCGTATGTAAGCCGATACCCATTTTCAAGTGGGTTACTTCATGTCCAGCACATCCACAAAAGAGAGCTCGGATAAAATAAACACAAGTGAGGCGGATATCTCGGAAAGAATCTGTCACGGCTTCAGGGGGCTAATCACCTCCAGAAGGGGGCTTGGAGCGCTCGGCTGAAATGTAAGCCCCTGCTGGGGGAGAGCAGGGGAGCGGCGGCCAGCCTGTAGCCTGAGGCTTGGGGCCGTCCCTGATGGGGATGGGGTTGGGGTTGTATTGCTGGTGCCTTCCGCAGGTCAGCATAGGGGAAGAGCAGGTAGCCTTACCCAACCCCAAAGCCAGGACACAAAGTTTCATGATGCCCTGCTTATGTTGGTTTAAGCATCTTTAATCGTAAGAAATGCAATCATTTGACACTTTTTTTGTCAAATGCAGCAAAGTTGCTTTGCATTAACCTGCAGGTTTTCGCTGCTCTCCTGTGTTTGATTTGCACCATGTGTCATGTATTTCCAGTCTCCTGTATCTGCTGGGCTTGGCACTGTATCACTTCTCAAGTAGATGATGCTTTTGGTTTGGGAGGATTCCTTTGCGAGGAAATCACAGAAGAGAGTGAGGTTTTGTGAAAAATAATACTTTAGATCAGTTGAAAGAGATTAACTGAAATACAATGTCTTACTTAGGTCATATACTGTATATAGCCAATCACCTTAAAAATGACTAATTATTATTGGTGTGTTTTCACTTTAGTAAAATAAATTAAAATAATCAGATTTGATTGTATTTTAATTTCTGCACCAATGCAACCAAGGATTTATAGGTTCTCAAAATCTCACATTAAGATTTATTGGATTGTTTCCATTTCTTCAACAAATGACTAATTAATCTATTTTTGTATGTTTTTGTGCACTCTAGTAAAAGAGATTAAAATAATCAGAGATAATTTTAAATGATCAGTTATTAAATTTAAAAAGAGTTTAATAAGAGTTTAAAAGTTCAAAATATCACATTAAGATTTTCTCAACAAATGACTAATTATTCCTTTTTCACTTTATTAAAGGATATTACAATTTTCAGATATGATTTTTAAAACATCAGTTGTTAAATTTAAAAAGTTCAAATAAACCTTGTTTTATTTTCTGCACCAGTGCAGGTTCTCAAAATCTCACATTAAGATTTAGCAGATTCCTTCCGTTTCCTCAAGAAATTACTAATTATTCTGTTTGTGTGTGTGTGTGTGTGTGTGTGTGTGTGTGTGCTTGTGCACTTAAGTGAAAGAAATTAAAATGATTGATTCGAGCAGTTGATGATTTTTAAAACATCAGCTCTTAAATTAAAAAGATTTTCTAAACAAATGACTAATTCCTTTTTTCCATTGTATTAAAGGAAATTAAAATCAAGAGATGATTTTTAAAACATCAATTCTTGAATTTAAAAAGTTCAAATGAACCTTGTTTTTTTGCTATTCTGCACCAGTGCAACTAAGGATTTGTAGTTTCTCAAAATCTCATATTAACATTTATCAGATTGCCTCCATTTCGCAAAGATTTATCAGATTTCTTCCATTTCGGTGCACTTTTTGATTGCTTCAGTTTGATGTGATTGGCAAGCTTCATGCATACATACAAACCTTTCCGTGGCGTGTGTTTGTGTGTGTGTGTGTTGACCGCTGGTTGACCGCCTGTGGTCTGCTCTCTGGAGGTGAAGGTTTGACCCAGGGTAAAGGAAAGTGGGAGACAGAACCTCACGATAAAAGACCTGACCTCGCTCTTTGAGTCTGCTCGGAGAACTCCCAAACAATCAAAGCCCCATGGGTATGTCTCATAGTCACACAAACACACACACACACACACACACACTCAAGAATCCCCCACATGCACAGTGTGTCTTGTGCATAGCCTATGGGTGTTTGCATGGAGTGACTTCATTGCAATGAAACAATTTAGGCATTTTGGACGCCAAATTCTAGTTTAGTAAGTCAGACCCAAAAATAACTGGAAAATCTGTGGAAGCATTTTTGATAGACGTAACATGAACATATATATATATAAGCATCAAAATATGATCTATGTCTATTAATCTATTAAATACTACTTTTAAAGGAGAGAAAGGGCAGTTGTTATCTTGGTTTTGTCAGGATTGACCTTGTGTCATTGACTATATTGACAGTATTGGTATGAAGGAAGAGCAGGATTTCTGAAAATACCTGCACAGTGTCCTTAAGGAAAAAAAACTTTGAGCCTCTCACCCCCAGCAGTTTGGTTCTGTCATCCTGACCCTCGTGAAAGAGTTGATTCTCTAACTCCTGTCACCGCCATAGCAGCACCACACAGCCTAATGTACTTAAGAGCCCTTCTAACAGCCGTGACTCCTGGGCCCCCTAATGTCCTGAGGGTGGGATAGATGGGGGGACGCGGGTTTGACAGCTACTGGATGCTGCATGTGTTTCTATCATATAATATCTGTGGTTAACTCTAGAGGTCCTTCCCTTAAATCTGTGTGTTCACTGTATATACACACAACTTCGACCCTGTTTTTCTTGCAAATTTTCAGCAAATAATAATACTTATTGAACCATTAACCTGTCCTAATGCACACTTTTTATGAACTCAAGTAACAGTTTTATTATTGTTGACATCAAATTATATAAAATCTATAAAGTGCTATATACAGTATGGTATAAATGAACTATTAATATAAATAATGTTATATGAACATATTCTATTCTATTCTAATACTTATTTTACATACAGTGGCCCCAATGGTATTTCGACGCAGTCACACACTTTAATATATATGAATATTATTGCATTTGACAACATCAAACTAGTTTCTATTTATTTGAAAGAAAATTAGCACAAGCACTCTGATCAAATAAAAATGACCGTAGGGCCAATTGGTTAAAAAATTACTAAACAACATGATTTGTTTGCAGGGTCCTCTTGGTTGGATATTTTGTTATAGAATGCAATATAATTCATACATTTTATGTGTTCATACTTAAGTGTCCAAATGTTTAAAGTCCAAATAGTTGTATTAAATCTATTCTTTTTATTTATTTATTGGATTTCCTAAAGTGTATGAAAAAGCTTCAAAATCATGTCAGTTGAAAGTGCAACATACTATTAATACTGAATAATTGTTTCACTTGTGGACTTTTCATCAGCAATAAATGTAGATTGCCTTTTTTTTCCGTTTTCTTGTTCAGCCCTTAGGGAGGAGTTAATCACTTGACATTTTTAGTGGATTTTCAATTAACCCATGACAACTGTAACCCATAAACCTTGTCTGCGCTTTACTTTTTGGCAAAACCATGAAAATGACTTAAATAAATGGCTCATTAGTTCCAGCACTTGGCCATCAGAAGTCGTTATCAATTCATGCTAGTTTGTACCAAGAACATGTTTATTTTGAATTAGAGCTTTTTGGTGACAGGTATGGACACTGTCCATAAATCTCCCTATTTCCTACGTACTCATTCAGTTTTTCTTTTTTTGCTCAGTAGCGTAAATATACACCACAGAAGTTCATTTGCATTTGCTATCCACCACGCAGACTTGTTTCTTCTGCTTCTTAGTTACAGTCCAAAACTATTCCTTTTTTGATTAACTTGGTGTTTATCAGGAGTTGTCTGGCAAACACCCCCCCCCCCCCCCCCCCC